>NC_056729.1:1241296977-1241409477 GCF_019279795.1 Protopterus annectens
TCTGCACATGATTTTTATTGAGTCAGCAACAAAAGGTACGGTACCCATCTACATACACATGCGCGCACACACACACACACACACACACACACACACACACACACACACACACACACACACACACACACACACACATATATTATATATATATATGGGATCCGGACACATGCTCAACTAGCATATGTCCGAATCACAAAACATTGAACACACATACACGAAAGCGCTTAACACTGACAAGCGCTTCCATGTATGTGTGCCTGTTTTGTAGATCAGACTACAGTGCGGGTAAGGGAAAATTCCCTTTTCCCCAATGTAGTGCAATCTCGGAGTGAGAATAATAAAGTAGGAGGGGTGTGGGGGGTGCAGGAGGGCAGAAGAGTAGATTTTTTTTTTTTTTTGAGCTACACATACATGGAAGTGCTTTTCGATGTTAAGTGCTTTTGTGTATGTGTGTTCGATGTTTTCTGATTTGGACATATGTTAGTCGAGCATGTGTCCTAGACCCATATATATATATATATATATATATATATATATATATATATATATATATATATGGGACTACTTACACAATAGGCAAATGGAGGGGAAAGGTTGAAAGAATCAACCCCCTCATTCTTTACTGCAGGAAACAGTTTATTAACAACTTAAAGTCTTATTCCTCTGTACCATCTGCCAGATTCATTGGCATCATCATTATCAGACACATTTGTTTTAACATTAAAACAATGGATTCTGGCACCAGAAGTATCATTTGATTACTTCTGTACTGAGTAAACTGAATCAGCACTCATACCTTCATTCTGGATAGCTCTTCATGTCAGTTGTGTGAATATTCTGACAATATGCCGTTTCAGAATTATCAGATTTACAGTATAATGTTGTCAGAACTGCTGTCATAATGCCGTTATACTGTGACTATGCTACATTAATACTTTTAATCACTGCAAGCTCTTTAAAAGCATCATGCTCAAAAATATTAGGTTGCTTTTAATTAAATTGAAGTCACACAACTTGTTCTTTCTAGATTTCCCCTCATAGTCTAGCCAGATATATCCAACCCTAGTGTCGAACATAAATATTGTACACATGCCTATATTCATCTGTTTTTATGTCTAGCAATTAACTTTGTTATGACTATCAACTTAAACAGTATTTACCTTCTCACACATGTAATTTCCATTAACCCTCGTAGTGTGTAATGTATTCATAGTATCCATTGCACATATTTTTTTCTGGTGCCAATAAGCATTTCAGCTTTGTTGTAATCACTAATATGTAGAACATTTAGATATTGATAAAATACTTTATTTTACAAATTTTTGAAAATGGTGATGAATCCTGAAAAACATGCAATCGTTAATAAAAGCTTTGCAGCAAGTTTTCTCATGTCTAAATCATAAAGCTTGTACTAGGTCTGGTTTCTGAACGATCATTTACTGCTGGGTACCATACTAATTTCAGTGTGTCTGCTAGCACCTTTATTTTACTATTTTAGCATATTTAAAATTCATCCTGATCTGTACCTCTTTATTAAAATTCATCCTGATCTGTGCCTCCTTAAAAATATTTATTTTACGCATTTTCAGCTCATCTGCCATACATTTCTGCTGAATGTTAGTTTCCTCACTCTCCTCATTTTCAGGTCCTGAACTGCTTCTTTCATCAGTCTGATTCTGACTTGATTGTTTCTGATTTCACACACAATTCTACTTCTGATTAAAGAACTTAGATTATCTACCCAACTCATAGTCTTGCACCCCTTGTTTAAGATAAGTTAGATATGTATATATTGATACATGGAACCCTAGATTTTTTGTAAAGAAAAATTCTCACTACAGGGTAAACTATTTTTGGCTTACCATATATATTGAAGTTACCTTTAAGTACTAACATCTTTCCTCATTCTTCCTTTGGAAGGTTAAAATTATTAAACACTATGCATCCTTTACCATGACATGAAGGAAGACAGTATTTTGAATGCGTTCTGGTTTGCCATCATGTCTCTTCACATTGAGGTAGAACTCAAAATATTAAATCCACCATTCCAGGTTTCAGAGAGGTTTCCATGCAAGTTTAAAGCTGTTAGTGGTAGCAGAAAAGACGTCTTAAGTCAAACACCGAATAAAATACTATCTTCAACACTTTCCTGGACCATTGTCACAGAAAAAGAAAATAAAGTTATTTACAAGAGTGACATTATAACTGTAAATTATGAAAAACAGGTATTTTCTGTTGACATTTAAAATTGCTAAAATGAGCTGTTTGCATGTTTTTTTTTTTCTGTTGAGCAATAATTTTTTACACCATTTTGATCAAACCCACATGACAGAGTGTGTGCAGGAATTTTACTACAGAGCAGTGAAACTATAGCCTCTTTACCAAGCAGATTGATATGTTCATAGATGAGTACTAGGCCAACTGCCTTGAATGGATATTTTAAGCCTAACAAGTATCCCGAGGTTAGAATGAAATATTGAACTTTGTGCTTATTAGGTGAATACCTTAACCATTATGCCAAACCCACCCACCCTAAATGAAGGTGGGAGGATTCAAACCCTGTACTTTTGACTACAGGAAGCATTTCATTAACAGCTCACAGCCTTAAATGCCATTTGTTAGAAATAAGTTTTTTCTTACAGAGTACTGTACCACCCATTGTCTTGTGACACTATAATTATGATGTAACTTAAAAGTTTTTACAGCAGAGATACAAGATAACAAAATGGCAGAAACATTCACACAGAGAGATCTTGCCACCATCACTGTTTACCAAAGACTGAAGGCATGGTAGAGTGACATGACACAATTCCTACTATGTTAAGCTCTCTTAAAGCGGTATACTGCAATTAAAACAACTTTACATTTCTATATGCGGCAGTACTGTGACACTGAAAAACAAGACATAAAAACAAGAAAGTGATCTAAGAAGTCCATAAAAGGAAATATTTTTTTAAAAATAAAAAGGATGTATTTTTATTGACTTTAAATGTGTAAAACCTTCTGTATAGAAACATGCAGGTCAGTAGAATAATGTAGGCAGCTTACTGTAAAATAGAAACAAAAATGTAGCCTTTGGTTTCAAACCAAGCAAAACTATAATAGAAATATTTTTTTTATTCTGCCACCTTACTGTACATGTATCTAAATAAAAAGACTATCAGATATGGGTAAGAAAAGAGACACACACTTTAGTCTTGATTCTATTATATTTACTACAGAGTGATTCTAGATAATGGCTCACATGACATACCACTCCCACCAATGGCTTCCTTCATAGGTTCATAGGATGATACTATTGGCCTGGAGGCCCTTATAAGCTTAGCCAAGAATTTCACCCATGATCCCACAAAGTTAGCACCTGTTCTTCCTGTCCACCAGGGACATAGGTGGGATCCCAGGGGTATATTTTCTGTTTCCCATCCAGTCATCCATGTTCCTGTTAAAAAGGGCTAGTGAGGTACTCTGCTTGACATGGAGAGGGAGTCTATTCCACAGATGGGGTAGTCATTTGAACACAAATCTATCCCACCAACAAGTTCTATTAATGTCACAGACCAGGTTGAGAACTATTGTGCGGGTTGTGTGAGTGGGGTTTGACTTACAGATATGCAGCAACTCCATCAAGGTTGAGTCTGAGAAGGCCTTGCATGCCAGACACAGGTCACCTCTGAACAGATTGAACGAAACTAAGTAGAAGGACAGGGCTTTTAGCCTATCTGTATAGGCTAGGTGTTTGAGACCCTGGATATTCCTGGTCAGGAACATCTGTGGTCTCTCCAACTGCTGCATGTGCTTGGCAAGGCACATGCCGAAGGGGGCATTGTACTCGATAATGGGTCTGATAAAGCAGGAGTACAGGGATGTTATGACCTCCTTGTTCCTGGATGAAATACACTTACTTATGAGGTAGGCCATGTATAAAGCCTTCTATACAATGGAGGCAACGTGGTGGTCAAAAGTCAGGTTGCTATCAACCTGGGTGCCCAAGTTCCTCACAAATGATTCCATGCTTAGTACATTGTTATTAATGTGATAATTAGTGGGGACACCATTTTCTGTAAAGGGGATAATGATAAATTTATTGGCATTCAGTTTGAGGCTATGCTTCTGGCACCAGTTATTAGTTTGGGTAAGGCCCTCTCGGAGGATGTTCATATCACTGGGGAATTTGTGACAATGTTCAGCTTGCAGTCATCTGCAAACTTGGTCAGCCACAGACCACTGGTTTTGGCTTGCACCTCAGAAAAGTATATCTCAAACAGTAGAGGCCCCAAGACTGATCCTTGGGGTATGCCGCTTATTACCAGTCTACTACTAGAGGTGGCTTCCCCTATTTTGACTGAGTGGGCTCTATCAGTGAGCCAGTTAGCTACGCATCTGGTAACATGCTGGTTGATGCCTAGCTGGGAGTGTTTATCTATTATGCCAGAGTGGGGAATAGTGTCGAAGGCTTTGGCTAGGTCAAGGTAGGTGGTTTGCACTGTCTTCCCCTCATCCATGGCTTTGGTGACTGTTTCAAAGAAGGCAACCACATTTAACAGGCATGATCTCCCTTTGACAAACCCAAACTGTGTCAGAATAAGCATTTGGAGGTTGCCAATATCCTTGTTTATAATGTCCATAATAATCCGTTCCATGGCCTTGCAGATCAGGCTAGTTAGGCTGATGGGACTATAATTGCCTCGGTCAGTGGATGCTCCACCTTTGTGTAGAGGAATGACAGTAGCTGTCCTCTGTTCTTCTGGGATGAAGCTGGTACAAAGGCTTTGGTTGAATAGGGTGCCTAGTGGTGCTGAGAGCTGTTGCCTGAGTTCATGTAGGACACAGCCAGGGATGTTATCAGGTCCCATGGAAGCTGTATTTTTTGCCCTTGAGAGGGCATTAATGACCTGCTCCCTGGTGATAAGGGGAGGGAGGCAGGTACTAGGGATGTCCTGGCTTACTGATGGGGGGTGAAGTTTTCACTGAACTTGTCTTCCAGCAGGTTGGCTATATCCATGGCATTTGTGTATGTGGTATTCTTGACCACCAGTTCAGAGCAATTTGGGAGTTACCTTTGAGATTGTGACATATGCGAAGAAAACCTTGTGATTGTCCTTAGTGGATGTGGCCAGTTTGGACTTGAATTTAGCCTTAGAGGATTTCACCAGTGACCTTATCTGCTTGTTCAGACAAAGGAGAGATTTCTTCCATCTTGTCATCTGCTCCTCCTTGGTCCTGGACAGCAAGAAATAAATCAGTATTCACATTTTGCTAGATAAGTCCATAACTATATGTACAGTGTTAAGGTTAAAGACCATCAAAGAATACCAATTTCATTATTTCTGGATCAAATACCCTTGGTCCTGCCCACTTATCAGGATTATGCTTAAAAGTATATATTTTTAGATTGCCTAAATTATGGGGCTAGTATATATGTGACATTACTGAGGTTTGATATGTGAAAACATTATAATACACAAGACTCAACCATCATGTGACATTACTCAGGTTTGATATGTGAAAACATTATAATACATAAGACTCAACCATCATTCTCCCACAGAACTGGTCAAAGCTTAAACCATAATTAAATGGTTTCAGAAAAGCTAGTAGGTAAGCAGCATAACTGGAAAAAATTCTACTGAGAAAAAAAAAGAGATTTTCTCACCTGATGCTAAGTACCTAAGCAAAACAATCTCAAGACACTTGGGCTCTTGCTCTGACATAGTTGAGTTGCAGACAAAGAGACACCAGATTATATTTCTTCATGAAAAGTTGAAAAGATAAAGCTAGTACTGGAAAATGAAGACATTAATAAGTTCAACCCCCTATTAGTATGAAGAGGTGTAGATGAACAACATCAAGGGTATTGGGCAAGGAACTGCACTATAGAAACAAAAGAGAGAAAGAAAGGTAATACAGTAAACTCTCAGTTAACCGGCACCAGCGGGGATCAGTAGATGCCAGATAACTGTAGTTTCTGGTTGCTTGAGAGTTACTAATAAAAATAGGCCTGACTAATACTGCACCCTATACTATTTGTTTGGTTTGACATGTTCTTAGGTTGGGGGGAGAGAGAATTTATTCCTATCTTCCTTTTTAAAACTATAAAACTCTAAAAATGTAAGGTATGTTTCTGCGGGGTGGGGTGGGGGGGACAGAAAGTGCAACACATGAAAATTGTACTGTATTTCTTTAATTTTTTTTTTTCCTGGTTGTTGAGAGTACTGGTTGCTTGAGTTCCGGTTAATGGAGGGTTTACTGTAGTATGTTCCTGGCTTGAACCCACTCAGTCTTTCTCTTATAATGGCTTTATTCTGTTTAGCTTCACGTGGTAGGAAATGCAAACAAATTATTTGAAAACAAATCAAATCGAAGAGATCTTTTGTGCACACAAAGCTGTAACATAACAGGAAGCCTCATTTACTGCAAAATGTTATGGCTGAAGTGCTTATTATGACATCAGTTTATGTGTTCTCAAAATAAATTTCAAGAACTGTGCCCCTCAGGCTTTGGTCTTGAGATGAATTCATTGAAATCTGATTCTTGAACATATAACAAACTCGTTATTATCAACTTAGCCACAATCATGTATGTTATTATTTATGAAAAAGTCCTTTTGGATGAATATTAAATATTATTCGGTATAATATTCTGTTTGAATTACTCTGCCTGTTATTACTACTTAATTTTAATTTGTAGACTTTATGACTGCTTGATTGACAGGTTTATGCTGGCTGCTAGACTTTTGTTTTCCTTTTTGATGTCCTTTTTGCTCCGCACCTTTAGCATATAAAATGCCATACCTGTCTTGTCTTCTTCATCAGTTGTACGCCATTTCTTATTCAATTCTACTCTGTATCGTGTCATTTGCAAATGAGAACAGTGTCATTTCAACTATTTATGCCTTAGAAATATAATCAAATCTTAACATTTCCTCTCAACAAATAAATACTTTTTGAAAAATCTAAAGCATTATATGCAGTCGCTAGTAATTTTACCTACCAATACACATTTCAAATCAGTGCCGTCCTTGTAAATGGCTAAGCTGTACACTGTCTTTTCATGGAGGGTTTGAGCACATACGGAAAGATTCTTCTCATACTCCAAACTGAACTGGAAAGTCTGACTGCTTGCTTCCAGATTTAATTTGGTGTACTTATCTGGATCCTGCAAAAGAATAACAAAAGAATGTTTAGCACCTTTTGGTATCTAAAACATATGATACAAACACCATACTGCTTTGTAGTTTATCTACAGGACCTAAATGAAGAATATGGCTTGATATTCTTTATGTAGCACATAGCACGGGAACTCTTCCACCAGAAGTATGCTTATTATAAATCTGTTTGTTTGTTTATTCGTTATTTTGTTTGCACTGGTTATGGTTCTGTATCAGTAGTAGTGTTTTAGTTTGTTTCAACAGAAAGACACGATCCAAGTGAACTTTCTTGAACACATTTCAAGTGTGATATGATGTAAACAATCAGTGTTAGCACTAGGTAAAATTTCTTATTTGTGCTGTCACATGATACTTGTCTCTGCCCTTATCTGCAGTTTTTCAAGTATTCATTCTTTATTCCATTAAGTAAATGTGAGCAAAGTATAGGCTAACACAGCACCCAGTCCTTCTAAATGATGCTGCATTATTTTTAGTTAATTTATCAGTGAAATAAATTCACTTGGCTATATATAAACAAAAAGAACACATCTATATCCCAAGTAATGAGCTTCTGAATGGCCACTTGCTGAAAACAATGCACAGAAAGTGCTTTTTCATATGTATATATGCATGTGTAGTATTATATTTGTCAATTAATTAAGAAGGATGATCCACAGAAGACCTATTTCCATCATGGCCCTGGTGATGTGAAGAAAACAATAATGTGGTTTGTCAGACTACACTCAATAAATCACAAATTGGGGAAAACTGTGTTTTATAGAGCAATTTAGAATAATAACAAAAAAATATTATTTACAGAGTTTATCTGTATGGTTAAATTAGCAAATGAACAAAACTATATCCAGCCCTCTTCTGTAAGCATTTGATAAGGCTGTACGGTATTTGTGATATTACTGGAAATAGCTGCAGGTGCAGAAGCCAAGAGAAAATGTAAGCTCTCTGTTAATTTGCTCCCTTATATTTATACAAATGCAAACATGTATGTACGTGCATTTATACATTTACTACATATACATGCTCATACTTGCTTTTTTGGTTTAGCACACTGCTGATGTAGTATCTCCCTAGAATTTTACCTTAATAAACAAGTTCACTAATTTAGGCATAAACCCTTTTATCATCCACTGGATAGCCAACTGGCTCACTGATAGGACCTAGGATGTCAAAATAAGTGAGGCCATCTCCACCAACAGGCTAGTCACTAGCGGATTTCCCCAGTACTCATTACTGGGCCCTCTCCTTTTTATCATCTATTTCTCTGAAATGGAAGCAAATAATGAAAGTTTATGGCTGACTAAGTTTACAGATGATTTCAAGCTGGGGATTATCCTCCACTCCCCTGCAGACACTAGCATTCTTCAAGAAGGCCTATCTCTGATTAACAAATGGTGCCAAAGCTATGGTCTTAAACATAGTGCTAAGAAATGCATAATAGTAACCTTTGGGAAGTAAACCATCCTAGCTAATCACTGTGTTGATAATATGCCCCTAAGAGTTGACCCAGTGGTCAGGGATATGGGTACGCATGTAGACAGTAGCCTTACCTTCGACCACTATGTGGGCACAGTGACGAGGAAATCCTTTTATGTTGTATAACTTATAAGTAAGGGCATGACATCTAGGTCCAAAGAGGTCATTATTCCCCTATACTCCTCCCTTATCAGACCAATCATAGAGTATAATGCTCCCTTCAGTATGTACCTGACCAGGCATATGCAGCAAGTAGAACAACCTAAGAGCCTGTTATGAATTCTTGCATATTCATAAGTCAAACAGTACCAGAAATAGAAGGGCTTGGAACCTAAATTTTATTTGTGATTTGAACAGGACAATGCTGGAGGATATGTGTCCCAGAGACTACTCCTTATATGGAACAGGCTTCCCATTCATGTGAAGCTAAGTTGTCTGTTACCAAGTTTTAAGTGCAACCTAGACCAGTGGATGGAAAATAGGAAATTTACACCAGGCCTGCCACCCATGTCCCTTAAGTACAGAGGAAGTTTATAAATGCATGGCCATCAATGTCCTGTTTGGATACAGGACATCATTATTCTTTTAGAAGAACTTGGCTAGGCTTAGAAAGGCCCCCAGGTTGTTAGCCTAGTAACAATCTATGAATCTGTGAATCTATAACCATTCCAGGAAGAATTAACCCCTAGGATTAAATTGTTTGACCTGGATAGTGATTGAATGAAATTGTCTGACTGTACATTGTCAGCGACTTTATTAATTAACCTGTGAGTGTGGCTTCTTCTTACATGTACCTCCCATTTGCATGATATAGGTTTATTGGTTGTCACTAGGCATACAGTACAGGAAATCATTAAGGATCTTTTCCCAAATGTTCAATTCCTCCAAAGCACTGTCTGGTTAAGTGACCTGCTTAAGGTCATACAATAGTCAAAAGTGAAAAGATTCAAACCCTGTAACCTTGGCACAAGAAACATGTCAATAGCATATTATAGTTTAGTCTTCTGCGCTAACTTCAGAACATGTCATATAAGGGGATAGGATATAAAGAGTAAGCAGAGAATAAATATGCAGCTAGAGAGGGATTTTTTTTGTTTTTCAGTCTGAAAACTGGGTAATTGAAATACAACATTGTCGGTGTGTGTATGCCTTTCAGGGCTAAAACTGAGATAGTGATGTTCTGAGAAAAAGTTGAAAATGGGAAGTGTATACTAATAATTGGAGTGATATAAATATTCCATGGGCAAAGAGTGCATTGATAATTGGGGTGATATGAATATTTCTTGGGAACAGAATATGTTAATAATTGGGGAAATAAAAAGATTCCCTTAGAAACTAATAACATATGCTCTGAAGAAATACATTGATTCTTTAGAAGGTAAGAAGAGGCATGATGGAGTAGATGCAGTGGTGGGGTTTACTGGAATGCTGTAGGACGTTAGACCCCAAGGGCTAATGTTTACTTAGCATTCTCACTGGGGCTTTGAGTACAGAATTAATAATATTTTTTTAGCACCAAATACATGAAATAAAGATTAAAAAGGACTACAAGTCTGTACTTCCCAGAAAGTGCACACTCCTCTGATGATGGAATGAATTACTTGGAAGGAAGTGGGTCTAGTGAGGATGGATATTAATGTTTTGGTTGCTAACAGGCCCCATGATAAATTAGAAATTAGAATGGTGAATTGTGGAAGCAATATGTAGATCAAAAATACAGAATTAAAATGCACATTGGTCTAGAAACAGTGAAAATGAATCTAGTAGCAGAAATACAGTAAAGAGAGAGAGGATTAGGAGGAAGAAGAGAGAAGGAAAGCTGAGTAAATACTAAAATAAATCACTGTAAATCACAAGGAACAAAGGAATGAAAGGATCAGCTAATACAGAGGAGAAAAGTGAATTGAAAAAGAAAATAACTTAGAAGATCCTGGGTGACAGAGTGATGAAAGAACAATGTATTCAAAGAGAATTACCATTGGGCCAAAATACAGATATGCAAAAAAGGTTGCAAAATATATTCAGCGGGAGCAGAAAAGTAGACAAAATCAGGGATTAAAGATACACAGAAATCTGCTGTTATGGGACTTTCAGAAAATTGCCAGACTATCTGCAAAAGAGTATGCAGGGATGTATGAAGAAAAGAAATGAGATATGGAAATAATCAGCGAAAACTGAACCCAAAAGCAAGAACAGAGTGTATTATAATAAAGGACTAGTCCAGGAAATTCAGAAATGGGAAGTAGATGACACGATTATATGGCTGAAGTGAGGTTGAAATTTGCATGGTAGTTGATGGCTTGTTCTGCTTTTGGGAGGATTGATTGAGTGAGGTAGAGAATTCATTGATAGCTGATGGCTTGGTCTGAATTTAGGAGGATTGATTGAGTGTGGTAGAGATGTCTATGGTAGTTGCTGGATTGGTCTAATTTTTGGAAGTATTTATTGAGTGAGGTAGTGATTTCTGTGGTAGTTTATGGATTGGTCTGATTTTTGGGAGGACTGATTGAATGATGTAAAGATTTCATTGGTAGTTGATGGCTTGGTCTGAGTTTGGTGAGATTGTTTGAGTGAAGTTCAGATTTCTGTTGTATTTGATGGCTTGGTCTGATATTGGGAGGATTATTTTTAAGAGGTATTGATTTCTATGTAGGTTAATGTCTTGGTCTGATTTTGAGTGGACTGATTGAGTGAGGTAGACATTTTTATGGCAGTTGATGGCTAGATATAGTTTTGGGAGGATTGATTGAGAAGTGATTTCTATGCCAGCCACTGGCTTGGTCTGATTCTGGGAGGATGGATTTGCATGGTAGAAATTTCTCTGGGAGCTGATGGCTTGGTCTGATTTTTTTAGAGGATTGAGTGAAGCAGAGATTTCATTGGTAGCTGATCACTTGGTCTGATTTTGGCAGGACTGATTGAGTGAGGTAGACATTTCTATGGCAGTTGATGGCTAGATATGATTTTAAGAGGATTGATTGACTGAAAAGTGATTTCTATGTCAGTAACTGGCTTGGTCTGGTTTTGGGAGGATGAATTTGTGAGGTAGAAATTTCTCTGGAAGTTGACGGCTGAGCTGATTTTTTGGAGGATTGATTAAGTGATGCAGAGATTTCTATGGTAGTTTATGCCTTGGACTAATTTTTGGAGGCTTGCTTGAATGAGGTAATGATTTCTGTGGTAGTAAATTTCTTGGTCTGATTTTGGGAGGTAGAGATTTCAGTGGTAGTTGACGTCTTTATCTGATTTTAGGAGGAGTGATTGAGTGAGATAGCAATTTCTGTGGTAGTTGGTGGCTTGGTCTGATTATGGGAGGATTATTTGAGAGAAGTATTGATTTTAAGTTAGTTTGAATGCTTGGTCTGATTTTGGGAGGACTGATTGAGGTAGGTACTGATATCTATGGTAGTTGATGGCTTGATTTGATTTTGGGGGGATTGCTTGAATTAAGTTCAAACCAAATACTATGCACGTGGGGGGTATGCAAGGCCCAACCAAACTATGAAGAAACAAAATTGGCCAGCAATGTTGCAGTCAATTATGCAGCCAAATACCAGATAGTGATTTATCAGACTTTTAATAAAGAAAACAAACCGGTTTCGGCAACTTGATGCCTTTTTCAGTGTTATTCAAACAATCAAAATTATACAGATGAAAAATGCTAATTTATACAAAACATTAGCCAATAGGCATATGGATGTGTTCAAAGACCTCATGAATAATGTATTTTATATTGTATGAAAGCCAGCTCACAATTTCAAGACAAGTTTAAAATTAAAGAGCATAATGCCCAAAGACAAAAATGCCAAAGGCCAACAGTAGCCAATGTCCAAGTGGATTATGAGCCATGGAATATTAATTAATACATAATAAGCACCACCAAATTAGTAAAGATAAACATAAGAAATAAATAAACCTGTGTAGGTGCATATTTCATAGCAACATAATACAGAATTCTGTCCGACAACTGCCCTTAATATGTGTATCTACTCACATATATATGTGTAGACACACCTGTACATAAATGTATAATATATATATATATATATATATATATATATATATATATATATATATATATATAAAAGACAAATATTAATAGTAATATAAAATATTCAAAAGAATGTGGAAAGGGAGGTTATATATGGAATTTAATGAGAATTCAGTACATCCCTCTGCTTTGGCTTCATGTGAAATGGAAATGTAACAAGCAAATAGACAAGATGATACCAAAATGATGTTCCATTGTATGTCGGAGTGATGAGTGTTATCAGAAGTACATGTATCCATTAACCTTTGCAATCATTAAAGGTGGTCATTAAGACCTGGTGAAAAGAGAGCACCTAAAGTGACTATCCAGTATTTTTCTTTATGGTTGAGAATGCCATGCCACCCTTGTGGGTTACTACGATCACCCACAATACGGTCAATAATCATGAACCTAAAGTGTGCTTGTGTGTGTTTTAAAACATGTCTATATAATGCATTAGTCTCTCTCTTGTTTTTGATATCACTACGATGTTCATTTATTCGTGACCTAAGTGGTCTGGAGGTCTGTCCCACATAAAATGCCCCACAATGACAGGATGCAAGGTACACAACCCAATCACTACTACAGTTTCCAAAGACTTTGCAATCAAAGACCTTGCTGGTGTTACGACTCGAGAAATGCATTGACTTAATGATCTGTTTACAGGATCCACAGTGTCCACATGGGTATGTGCCCAATAATTCATGTCCCATTATCGTAAGTTGTTTGTGGATTGCTCCACCACTACCAATATGTTTATAATGGGAGAGATGGGAACCCAAAGTTTTGCCCTTTCTATATGAGAATTGACATTCTTCACCTAAAACAGATCTAAGTTGTTCATTGGCTAGTAGTATATTCCAGTGTCTGTTGACAATATCCCTAATAACATAATAGTTTCTACCATATGTAGTAATGAATCTGATGGTTGATGTTCCGGAGTTACCAGAAGGGATATTATATTCCAATAATCTATTCCTTTTCATCTGTGCAGATCATGTCCATGCACTATTGATATCCGAAGGGTTGTATCCCCTACTGGCAAATCTCTGACTTAAATCTAGGCTAGCAGAGTCATAATCAGATTTGGTGGAACTCAGGCGTTTCATGCGCATAAATTGTGACACCGGGATATTCCTGATAGTATGGCGTGGGTGCATGCTAGATGCATGCAATAAAGTATTATATTGGGGGTATTTGCGGAACACTTTAGTGGCCAAAGTGTGATCTTGGTTCCTTGAGATAGTTACATCCAAAAAGTTGATACTCTGCATATCATAATTAATAGAGAATTCAATTCCCCAGATGTTGCCATTGAGATAGTCCACAAATTCATGCAAATAACCCACATCCGCACGCCATACCATCCAACAATCATCCAGGTACCTACGCCAGATGTCCATTTCAACCAGGTATATATTATGAGATTTGTCATAAATCATGCACTCCTCAAAAAAAGCCATAAAAAGGTCGGCATAAATGGGAGCAAAAGATGCTCCCATAGCCGTACCCTGTAGTTGCCAATAACATTGACCTTGGAAATAAAATACATTTTTATTGAGTACATGTTCTGACATGCATATTAATAATGTATTAAATCCTGGTGAGTATAAACTTGCCTTATTCAACCAATATTGTAGGGCTTGTAACCCCGCCCAATGTGGTATGCTGGTATACAAGGCTTTGACATCCAGTGAGCACATTAACCAACCCGGCTCCAATTGTGTATCCTCTATGATTTTCAGAAACTGTGTAGTGTCCTGTAGTCTTGCCCTGATCAAACTCAAAAGGGGTTTGAGATATTGTGTTAGGAAAGCGGACAGGGGTTCAGTTAATGACCCAGTGCCAGAAACTATGGGTCTTCCAGGAGGTTTCATTATTGATTTGTGAATCTTGGGTAGTAAGTACATAATCTGCTTACGGGGCTCCTTGACCAATAGTTGTGTAACACATTTTTTGCTGATAATGCCCTCTTCACATGCTAAATCCAAAAAAGAGCCAATTTCATGCTTGAAGTTCGGGGTTGGGTCTATGGCCATATTCATGTAACATGTTTTGTCCGATAGTTGGGATAGACCCTCTTGAAGGTAATCACTCATGTTTTGTACAATCACAGCACCACCCTTATCCGCTGGTAATACCACTATATTAAGGTTATTTCGTAGTTGTTGGAGGGCTATGTTCTCATGTTGTGATAAATTATGTTTCAACATAGTATGTCCATAGTTCTGAAAGTGCAAATCCCTGAATACTGACTGCATAAAGATTGACACATGTTTGTTCATGGGGGGCTGGAACTCAGATTTGCCAAATCTGAAATCAGTTGATCTTTGAGATGTATCATCTGCAAAAAATAACTTAAGGTTAAGACTACGGCAAAAGTTCGTGACATCTGTAACTATATGGTATTCATTAGAAAAAAAGCCAGGTATAAAATTAAGCCCTTTATTCAAAAGAGTATATTGATCACCAGACAGATGTACATTGGATGAGTTAAAACATTTTGGTTAGACTGTTCATCTTTACTTATGTTAGAAAGTTCTGGATTAAGCCCTCCAGAGAATGTTCTAATGGATCTTTTCTTGTGTTTCCTACCTCCTCTGTGTTTCGAACCATTTCTAAAGGGATATTCTTGTTCGTTTTCTTTTTGTATGGTGATCCCCTATCCCCTGAGCTATCATGATCTGTGAGAGAGGAATCCTCTCCTGAAGTACTATTGTTGAACCCATCCCTATTTTTCAGAATTGATCTGGGTCTCTTCCTAGGGCGACCAGAGGTTGGCCCCTGACCAGTATCCGCAAATCTGACTGAGCGATTAAGCTCAAAGGGTCGTCCCCTCTGATAGTCAGAATGATCTCTATGGAATTTTTTAATCTTCCTTTCTTTGATAATTTTTTCGTGGTTTGTCAATTCTCTGGATAGCTTCTTGATGTTATCCTGAAATTTAGTTGAGGACTCGAATTTTTTGCAGTCAGAACACAATGTTTTGACCTCCTGAATATTTACATCCACCATTCTCTCATAATATTGTAAGAGGACATTCACAAATAACATGGACCCTGTTTGTAGAGCTTCCTTCCAATCACAATTCAACTTGTCATCCGGTCTGCCTACCAATGGTTGGAGCCTTATTCTCAAGCCCCTTGGGGCAATATTTCTATTGGAATATGCTCTGAATAATTTCAAATGCCATATATATTGGATCTCAAAGTTTTGAGTCCTTTGGTAAGAGAATGGAAGGACATTTCACAGTCAGGTAATATGTGTTGTTCCATATTACTTTGATTACTGCCTGGTGAGGTATTGATCCCAAACACTCCAATATCCTCCCGATCGGCACATAATCCAGATAGTATACTTTCTAGGTCCATGCTGTGAAAGACAAATTTATAAGTGGATAATAAAGAGAGAGAGGCAGCTGTTGCCAAACCCAGAAAAAACAAGAAAATTTACTCCAATTTGTAGCTGAGGCTAATCAGAGGCTCCCCAGCCGCCACAAATTTGTTCCCAGATCAATACACTGTCCTGCAAAATCAGGAAGATAAATACGGGAAAAGGTTCAACAATACAACAGTGTCCCTGGGGAGGTAAATGATAAAACCTGACCAGAATAGCACTGTCAGATAGCTATCTGACACATATATAGCTAGATAAGAAGACTAATAATGAATGTATTCATAGCATTCGAAATACTCATATCAGAATAATAGGTCCTTGTTATAGAAGATCAAAATGTATTTGAATGTTAGACCCAATTGTTGATCCGTATACACCCAGTGTACAAATAGGCATCCGGCTATGCAGCAAACTGCACCATTAGAGTGGAATAACCACTACCCAGGTATAATGATAGTATATTTTCGAATCCACAAACCTATATTTTCTCAATCAAAAAACCATCCAACCTACGACTTGTTAGTTAACCAAAACTATCAGTGGATGGATTATATAATTAAAATGTGAGCTAGTATCCCAGCAGCTTCATAATTTTGCAGTGTGAATCCGACTTGCATATATAAACATTAATGAAGCCATACATATACCAATGTGTATGTGTGTATCTGTCTTATAGACCAGGGCTTATAGTTTCTCCCTTTTTTAATGGTTCAATCATAAATGTTCATTTTGGTATCATCTTGTCTATTTGCTTGTTACATTTCCATTTCACATGAAGCCAAAGCAGAGGGATGTACTGAATTCTCATTAAATTCCATATATAACCTCCCTTTCCACATTCTTTTGAATATTTTATATTACTATTAATATTTGTCTTTTATATATATATATATATATATATATATATATATATATATATATATATATATTTATACATTTATGTACAGGTGTGTCTACACATATATATGTGAGTAGATACACATATTAAGGGCAGTTGTCGGACAGAATTCTGTATTATGTTGCTATGAAATATGCACCTACACAGGTTTATTTATTTCTTATGTTTATCTTTACTAATTTGGTGGTGCTTATTATGTATTAATTAATATTCCATGGCTCATAATCCACTTGGACATTGGCTACTGTTGGCCTTTGGCATTTTTGTCTTTGGGCATTATGCTCTTTAATTTTAAACTTGTCTTGAAATTGTGAGCTGGCTTTCATACAATATAAAATACATTATTCATGAGGTCTTTGAACACATCCATATGCCTATTGGCTAATGTTTTGTATAAATTAGCATTTTTCATCTGTATAATTTTGATTGTTTGAATAACACTGAAGAAGGCATCAAGTTGCCGAAACCGGTTTGTTTTCTTTATTAAAAGTCTGATAAATCACTATCTGGTATTTGGCTGCATAATTGACTGCAACATTGCTGGCCAATTTTGTTTCTTCAGGATTGCTTGAATGACAGATATTTCTATGGAAGTTGATGGCTTGCTCTTAGTTTGGGAGGATTGCTTGCTAGAATGAGATAATGATTTCTGTGGTAGTTGATGGATTGGTCTGATTTTGGGAGGATTTATTGAGTGAGGTAGTCGTTTCAATGGCAAATGATAACTTGATATGATTTTGGGAGAGTCGTTTGAATGAGGAAGTGATTTGTAAGGCAGTTGATCATTTGTTCTGATTTTGGTAGGCTTGATTAGTGAGGCAGAAATCTCTGTGGTAGTTGATGGTGTGATTTCATTTTGGGAGGATTGATTGAGTGAGATAGTCATTTCTGTGGCAGTTGATGGCTTGGTATGATTCTAGAAAGACTGATTGCATGAGGTGGATATTTCTATGACAGTTGATGGCTTTGTCTGATTTTGGGGGGATTGATTGAGTGAAGTAGTGATTTCTGTGGTAGTTGATGGCTTGGTCTGATTTTGGGAGGATTGATTGAGGCAGAGATTTCTGTTGTAGTTGATAGCTTGCTCTAATTTTGCGAGAATTGATTATGGGAGATAGTTATTTCATTGGTAGTTGATGGGTTGGTTTGATTTTGGGAGGATTTATTGAGTGGTGCAGAGATTTCCTAAGCACATGGTGAGAGACCTGGGTATTTAGGTTGACAGCAGTCTCACATTCGACCATCATATTGTGGCAGTGGTTAGAAAAGCCTTTTACTTGGTTTATCTCATAAGTAAAGGGATTGCATCCAGAAAAAGGGAGGTTATTACCTCTCTGTACTCCTCCCTCATTATAGCAATAATTGAGTATAACACCCCATTTGGTATTTACCACTCCAAATACCTGCACCAACTAGAAAGGCCACAGAAATATCTCACAAAGAGAATCCATGGCCTCCAACATCTGTCCTATGTGGACAGGCTTAAATCACTATCAATCTACTCGGTATTATATAGATTTCTCAGTGGTGATCTGTGTCTCGCCTACAAGGCAATATTGGACCCTGCCCTACCAGAGATGGTCTATATCTGTAAGTCTAACTCCTTAGGCATTACCCGCTTGAAAGGCCTAAACCTAATACGCAGCATCAACAAAACCTGCTGGAGAGACATGTTAGTTTCCTAGAGGCTGCTCCATCTCTGGAATAGACTTTCAATACATGTCAAACAGAGTACCTCACTGACCCTTGCCAAGCACAACCTTGATGAGTGGATGGGAAACCACAAATCTGTCTCAGGGGTTCAACCTGTGTCCCTCATTGTCAGGGGTGACAGATGCTGACTGAGGTTTTGTTTTTGGGGATAAACTCTTGGCTTGGCTTTTAAGGGCCCCAGGGCCATTAGCCTAGTAACCTCCTATGATCCTTTGGGTAGAAGACTGAAGAATCAGTCTTGCTTCCAGCTGAAATATGGGCAGTACAATACAGAGTTCCAACTCACTGGAAAAAAACTGAAATGCAGGAGAAGACTGATGTTGAACAGTGCCCTTTTTCTTTAAACTTGTTTATTGAATGTAGGCAAAATTGCCTGCACCTTCACTTCCCAAAGCTATGCGTATCAACTCTGAGACTGTCATACCTTGGAGAGAGGAATATTCTGAGAAATGGAAATCTTGGACTTGGCATATCTGGACTTTGGCCATTCATTTTCCACATTATGGGATTTAGCATCCTGATTCCTGAAATTTCAAATGGTTAACATGAGGGCATATTCCACTGGTATTTTGTTGTTTTAACAGTTCTGAGTGTTCTGAGTGTAAAGAGAAAAAGTGAAAAGAATGAAGGAGATATTGGTCTAAATACAAGGCTGAATATATAAAATATATAAAATGTATATAATATATATATATATATATATATATATATATATATATATATATATATATATACATAGTTTCACTTCAGAATCTCAAACTACTGAAATATTGAATTTCAGTAGCTTGAGACCAAAGTGTCGAAAATGCACTTGCGCGAAAGTGCAGAATCCTGAATGCAGAAATGTTAAATCCGCGGTTGTGGAGGTGCGTACGTGCGGTGGGATTCACTGTGTTCATGATTTGTGGTGTGGTATGTGGAGGTAGCTGGAGATTTAAGTAAATGATATTTTACTAGGGGTTTCGGGTAGGGATTTTAGTGTGTGTGAGTGTGTTTGGAGTTTTGAGGTGTCGGTTGGGATAGGTAGGTAAGATTGCAACTGTGTAAGTGTTGAGAATGGTGGTATTTGTACGTATGTGATGTGTGTTTGTGCAAGGGAGTATTTGCAGATTAGGATAAGAGTGAGAGGGCTAGGGCATGAGTTAGGTTTAGTGTTGTGCAAGTATTTGCAGATTAGGATAAGAGTGAGGGCTATGGGTAAGGTTTAGTGTTGTGCAAGTATTTGCAGATTAGGATAAGAGTGAGGTCTAGGTCATGGGTTAGGTTTAGTGTTGTGCAAGTATTTGCAGATTAGGATAAGAGTGAAGGCTAGGTCATGGGTTAGGTTTAATGTTGTGCATGTGTGTTGCTGCATGTAGTGTGAGTTCAGGCCTGTTGTTTATAGTGATAGCATTAAATAAAGTTTTTTTGTAATGTAAGGTGCAGAGTTAGGGTTAGGGGTTAGGAGCAAGGGCAGCATTATGGATAGGGTTAGCAAATAAGGTAGTGCAGTTGAGCTTTGGAGAAGACAGCTGTTGTGGAATAAGTAATGGTGGAAAGAATTGGAAAATGAGCTGAATAGTACAGAAGGGAAATCTGAGTAACGTTGCCCAACCTCAATGATAGCAGTTGGATATTTGGACAAGAAGAAATATATATGAAGGTAGTAAAGCTGATAAACACAATCAGTAAGACTTGATGTTTTGTTTTTAGAATTTGAATAATGTAATTATGTCGTTTATATGCCAAAATTGTTATGTTTATGTGTTACACTAACTATTATGAAGACTTTTAATTAAAATATCTCTCAAAAAGGATATTAATCTGTTTTATATAACATTTTGCAGATAACAAGAACATTCACCATGGTTTATCGATTTTTTTGTTTTGAGTGTGTGTGTGTGTGTGTGTGTGTGTGTGTGTGTGTGTGTGTGTGTGTGTGTGTGTGCGTGTGTGTGTGTGTGTGTGTGTGTGTGTGTGTGTGTGTGTGTGTGTGTGTATATGCTCTTTGTTCCTCCTATCTGCCAAGCATCAGAGCCTCTTTTTGTATATCAGACTATTCATTCCCTTTACTGGATCAGAGACAGCTGAGAGGGGTCATCATCCAGGCAGCCATCAGAGGTGGTTCAAGTTTTTTTTCCATGTTCTGTCTAGTCCTAACCATATGTGATCTTGAAGAGGTGCAATAGAAAGGGTGCTCTATAGGCTGATGGCAGAGGATGTCTGGTCATGTCTGTAAGGGGCATAACTTCCATGTAGTCTTGCTTCTTCTCCTTCAGCATGAGCGGTGATCTGTCTAGTCTCCACCATGTAGGTTGCATCACCCTGTGTGTCATCAAATGCATTCAAACCCCACCCTCCCTTTGAGAAGGTTAAGCAGACCACTTCCTTTACTCCTCCCCCTTCCCTGCCTGGCTCCTCCACTGGCAGGGCCACTAATTTAATCCAGGCCACCAAGGTCATAGTCAACACATTCACAGAGGCAGGCACAGGGAGTGGATTACTGAAGGAGGCCAGAGTTCACATGCGTTCTATCTATCTATATGTCTACTGTATCTTTATAGATATAAAAATCTTTCCTTAACCTCAGGAATCTTTCCAAAGCCTCTCAGACACTCTGCCATTTTCCCCTTGTCTATGATCCCTAAACCTAAAGACTGCAAGGAGTTTAGGTCTATTTCTAACATAGATCCTCTTTCCAAAATCTTTGAAAAAATCTATATAAACAAGAGTTGGTCAACAAAAGAATAGTTATGGACCTCTGTGAGATCGGTATCAGGGATTCTACAGTGCAGTAAGCACAACGACAACATTATACTCTGCCACTGATACCATTTACTGTAATATAAATGATTGTCTTCACAACTGAGGTTTATTTGTTTGAAACAACTCAACTTCTGTTCAATCACTATAACCTGGTTTAAAAGTTATCTGCAGGGCTGTACCTCCCAAGTGTGTTTTTGCAACACTCTCAAACACTGGCACTCTTAATATGGGTGCCTGACAAGGATCGGTGTTAGGTCCCTTGCTGCATTCCCTGTTGATAAATGACCTCACCCACCATATCCTCTGCATTACTCCAGATATGTATGCAGACGACCTCCTGTTTATTTAATCTAATAACTCACATTAACGTCTACAAGAAAAATTTCAGAACAGACTCTCCTTGTTCTACAACTGAACCTTCAACAATAAATTCATAATTAACCCAAGTAAATCTAGCAACATGTTTTCTTGACACCCATATGAAGCTTTTAAATCTCCCCACTCTGCTAAATAAAGACATCACAAACAACACAACACCCAATGTAACTGAACAAAAATAATTAGGCATGATGCTAGATCCATTGCTGACATACATTAAGCATACTGAAAAGGTTGGTACGAAAATTTGCTACAAAATATCCCACCTCCTCTACCTTGACACTTGTAGAACGATCGCCAGAAATCTTCTTATTGTCAGATATGAATACGGCCTCCCACTGCTCTCATTACAGTCAGGGACTAATAAACACAGAGTATAAATGGATGTGCATAACATTTGTAAGTTTGCCCTGCTAGCTAATGACTACACTCATGTTCTTCTTGAAAGATTTAGCTACCTACTGATACTAGACAGAACCACATTCCTTTTTCATTCAGAGATATTTAAACTTATTATACTATGTGAATCATCTTCTAAATCAGTCCTACTCTGTTAGAGAATCACAGAATGACACTGTAACCTAATCAGACCTAGGTTCAAATGTCTTTTCAGTAAAAAGCATTTGGAATTATCTTTCTCTGGAGATACAAAATCAACAAATACGGACTGCCTTTAAGGCTAAATTGAGAGAACATTTACATCAGTCAACCAATAAATAAATAACTTCTTAATAAAATATTCACCCAAGTCAGCTATCATTAGCCATTATGTTCCTGATCTGTGGTAATTGTACTAAATTTTAATTTTCTCTTCGAAGTGCCCAGGATTATATATGTCTTACTGTTAGATCTGGGTAAATAATATAAGAAATAAATAGATTTTTCCAGAATCAGCACAGTTCATGATATTAATCATTGTAATTTAGTAGTAATCAATGTGTTTTGTTTGGGTCTATATTAGAAGCACATATGGTCGGAATGTCAACAGCCTCTTGATTGATATGTATGTGTCGAACGACCATTACAGCAAACGGCCACATCATCGATTTCTTTCCAAGGGAAAGAAATCGATAGGCCAAATACGAAAAACATAATATAACACACACTATAAAGTGGGGGGGGGGCTTCACCCCCCCCAATGTGGGGGGCTGTCCCCCCCACCTAAATATACTAGCTCAGAGATCGCACTACAATGGGGAAAGGGCAGATTTAACACAATGACCAACTGATTTCTTGCCCTTGGAAAGAAAATGATGATGTGGCCGTTTGCTGAAATGGTCGTTCAACACATACATGTCGATCAAGAGGTTGTCGACATTCTGACCGTTCCTGCTTCTAATATAGACCATTTTACTTTAATTGATACTCTCAGTGGCTTCTAAATTAGAGTGCCTGTGCATGTACGCCTGCATTGTTCTCATTTCTGATACAGCATTTACAATTCTTTTGGTAAATGAGAGTGTATGTCCCATCTCCCAGAGAAAAGCTTGATTAGCCACACTTCTAGTATGACATTTTTTCATATAAATTATTTTACTTCCAAATTTGCAACTATTTATTTAATTTGTGTTTAGCAGTGTAGAACACTGATCAACAATGACAAATTACAAACTCAGCCCAAGTTGCATGTTACAACAAGAGCAAAACATAGGTAACGATGAAGGGTATTAGATATAATTACATACGAAATAATAATCAAAAAATGGTATTAGAAAATATACATCATTGAAAGAGAGATGGAATTATGTTACATCAAAGTCAAAGAAGTGGTATAACCCACTGAATTGGAATAAAGAGATTAAGTGCATACTGTTCTGATTTGTAGTACTATGGGACTGTATATATATTTACTGAAGAGGTATCTTGCAATTTAATGTGAGGTAAGACTTGACAGGTGAGAGATAGATGGTTGGAGTGTGAAGAAGTTTACTTAGGGGATATACCCTGTATTGTAGCACTTATGCCTGTTTTGATTCAATAAAAATTGCTTGCACTGTGGTCAAAGTTTGTTGCAGGTGGGTACGTTTCTCTAAATTTGCTTAATGTTTTATAATTATGGGCAGTCCTTAAAGTGATTGTCAGACATTTAAATATATACATCATGGTATTTGATTCATTAAGAACCAGGAAGCATTTTCTGATGCCTGTCCTTTTCCTTTTGGATCATTTCTAATACAAAGTTTTGTAAACTTTTAATTAAATCATGGCCAAAATTAATTTAGTTTTTCCTGTGATGACATTAGCTTGGGGTAGCAGGCAGGGCATCCATGCATGGTTGGGTTCCCATTAAAGTCTATGGATGCATCTCACATTTTTCTACAGTGACACCACTTATGTTAAAGTTTGCTGTTTTTAATCACTGATGTCAGTGTATGGAAAATACATATTTCAGATTTATTTTTTCTGATACATGAAGTTGAAAACAGTTGGTGATGGACACAATTACTGTTCAGCAGTTTATGCAACACTTGCTGGGGTGCAAAGGTAAGTTTTAGAACTTCAGAACATCTCTACAATATCAGCTCATATCTTTAATATGTATTTTTGCAAAAAATCTGCCTTCATTCCTAGGGTTCATTTTGTGCTTGTTACATAAAAATAACCTTTGGTTCAGCACTACAAATTTTTGTCGTGTTATTTAATGTTGAGAGTTCATAACAACGCAGTTTTGGATATCACATGTAACAATATTATAGCAAAACAGCTTTATAAATCGTTGTTATATTTTATGAGTGTAACTTAATTTTTTAATGGGAAAAACTATAAAGCACCAGTTCTTGATTTTAGGAGGGTAACAGAGGAAACTGTCTGAATAACAGACTTGCTCATACATACAATAAGCAAATTGAGTATTTGTAAAACATGTTTCACTGTAGCCGTTGTGTCTCTGCTCAGGATTACAATAACTCCTGATCTAGAAAATTCAAGACTGCTGAAAAAAAAAAACAACTTAACAGCTCTCAAACAAAGCAAATTATACCACAAACTGCATAGGTCAAGTGAAGCAGTTTTTTAATATTAAGTGTGGCAATTTTAAGGGTATGCCATTCCCAAATGGGTTTAATTTCAACACAGAAATACCTTTACCTGAAAAGCAGAAATGGATTTTTCAAAGATGTTCTTCCCCTTTAAGGTAACATTCACGTTGTCGTCTGCCATGTTTAAGATCTGAATCAAACTTTCTTTTGCCTGAGGCTGGTGCATTGTGGTTTCCTGAAATAGACATAAGCAGTTAAATTTCAGTAACTGTTTTCCAAAACAGTTGAAAATTTGAAAAAATTTTGTCTTTATTTGCAGTAGAACAACATACCTTATATCATGCCAAGTCAATATGATTCACTGAAATAGAAGTACAGTTCCTGTCACACCATTCTGTATAGTATACAGAATACACTGACACTAATGAAGAAGTGCAAGCTATGAAGTAATGCTGTTCTTCCAACAAACTATCATTACATTCCTTTTACAAGTGTTGATCTCCTAAATTTTGTTATTTTATGCAGTGGACCCTTGTTACCTTTCATTCATTCATTTATTTCTCTGATACTAGCTTTATCCAGTTCAGGCTGCAGTGAAGCAGGGAAAACCACAGTATGTTTTGTTGCTTCCTTGCCTGTCTTTGAAACTAATGCCCCTTTTAGCATGTACTAAGCACCTAAACAAACTCAGTAGACCTCAGTGTTTCCTGACCAAAATGATCTTAGGTCTCAGTATCCTTTGCCGATCCAGTAGACTAAAGGCCATGTCCCTCTACTCAGTGTCATACAGACTCCTGATGGGTAGTCTGGGCTCAGCCTTCCATGCTATGAATGACCCAACACTCTTTGAATTCTTCCACGTAAATGGAACCAGTGGTAAAGGAAACACCTTAAGATCTAAACCTATGCTGACTCATCAACAAACACTCTTTGAACTCTTCCACGTAAATGGAACCAGTGGTAAAGGAAACACCTAAAGATCTAAACCTATGCTGACTCATCAACAAACACTCTTTGAACTCTTCCACGTAAATGGAACCAGTGGTAAAGGAAACACCTAAAGATCTAAACCTATGCTGACTCATCAACAAACACTCTTTGAACTCTTCCACGTAAATGGAACCAGTGGTAAAGGAAACACCTAAAGATCTAAACCTATGCTGACTCATCAACAACCCCATATGGTGCGACTCATATCTAACTGAAAATATCCCCCACATCTGGAAGAGGCTGATTTTGCATATCAAGCAGAGCAATTACCTGGCAATCTTTAAAACCAGTCTAGATGACTGAATGGGTGATCACAAGTTTCCACACAAGACATGTGGGAGAAAAAATACATAACGGGGACACTGTTAATCTCACATCTGTATTGAGAGATGTGGCTGAGCTTCTTGATGGTGTCCTAAGCTGTAAGCTTAGTAAGAACCTATGGGTCTATGAATTCTTAATGGGAGCACGGCAAAGAAACTAATCCTACAGATACCTGTGCACTGCATGATGTATGCACATTGGGGGACCCCCAATTTACACGTGGCATAGTTTTTGCGTATGGGAGTCAGTAGTGCAGCTAGAGTTGGGTGATGGTATTAGGGATTGTGATACAGACATGCTAATAAATCATTACTTTAGTGCCAGTATTCATTTCTGTACCAGAATTTCTGAATGCATGTACATAAATGAATTTTGATATTGTTTGCTACAATTTAAAAAGCAGAAGTTCTGTTTTTATGTTCAGAAATGGAACCTGGATGACTGCTGATCTTTTCAGCCAGATTTAATGGACAGAAGAGCTGAGGGGGTAAAGATGGCAAATGGATCTGGAGTGGAGTGCCAGACAACAGCCTTAGACTTTTTTTGTTCTTTTTAACTGAAGAGCTGAGAGGGTGGGGTGCAAGATCGGGGGAGTAGCACTAGGTGCTAGAAGGGGCAGCTGTAGTGGTTTTGGTGGAAGGAAACAGGAGCATCTGGTGAAAGCCCAAGCAGATCAAGGGAGAACATGTTAAGTCTTCACTGGAACTTTCAAACGAGGATTCAAATTGGAGAACCAGTTGCTGTGAGGCAACAGTGTTAGCCAGTGTGCCGTTCTGCCATGTCTCCCCTGTTACCAATGTTTCCTGTTTCATTTGCTTACCTTCTGCCTCATTTATTCAGTTTTTATTCAATTTTCTAGTCTGTCTGTGTAAAATAAGCCTTTTTTAACATTATTATCATCATTACATGCTACATTGTGATGCGGTGAAGACACAGAGTTGGCCTATATCATCAGTTCCTATGTTTTATTTTTTTTTATTTTGTAATTTTCATTTTCCTCTTCTTTCATCTTCTTTCCACAGTAGTAGAAATGTCACAGAGCAGATAATGTCAGTTGAAGAACAATCATGTTTTTCTGTTCCGTACAATTTAACAGCTTCCTGATTTATGTATTAAAAGAAAGCATCTTATAGCCCTTTTATACTGAGAAGAGCAGTATTATGGTTAAATGGCTTATATTTACCTAACCACTAAATAGTCCCTTATGTCCTGGCTCAACTGCAGAATTATTGCTGGTGTTCTGAATAGTAACTCTACTTCAGTGTCTACTATTGCCTTGTTCTACATTTTCCTCATTTTATTTTTGAAAGAAAGCTCAGCCAACTACTTGCTTTGTAAATTTATTTACATTATTTATTTATCTTTTGTTGACTGGGTTAGTCCCACTAGGTTAGTAGCCAGTTTTCAGGGGAGACTCAACTGCTGTTTATACTGGTAGAGGAAGTTTGGCCAGAGCATCAGCAAACTTCCCCTATTCTTTTTGATGAGATCCCTTGGGATCTTTGACATCCTCCTGAGCTACCACCAACAAGATCAAACAGGGCCTTGCTTTAATGTGTCACCCAAAGTATGGGACATTCAAGAGTGTTCCCCCTCCCCCATTTTACATTGTCATGTTAGCGTTCAATCTGCCTGGTGTGTGAATAGACCCCAGAGCCTTCTGCACAAAGGCAAGTATACTACCTGTTGAGATAACCCTGCTGGCATGGTCCAGCTATCTAGTTTGCTGGAAACTAAAGACTTACGAGTGTAGGAATTTATGGGCAGGTTAATGACAAGTAGAGGTGCATGGTCTGAACATCTGGGAACTATATTCCATGTAGGCTATTGGTTAGGTTCCCTCCTACTGACTGCTGAGTTGGGGTGTGCTGTAATGTTATGAGTACATTCACATGCTCCTTCACTGATTTTAATTGCTGTATTCTGCCCAGCTACTTATTGATGCAGAGGGCCATTGGCCTTAGCCAGATGTTTGATGATACTAGCAGTTATCACACCATTTTTCTCTTAGGAAATGAAAACAATATGCTGCTCATCATTTTCCTCTTAGCTGATCATTCAGTCAGTGAAGGCTTTTTCTTAAACTTCCAATAATAGCTTCACATATGGATGCCTTGGTTCACTACCAGAGACTGGCACACTGGACAACTTTTACACTACATTAAACTTTCATCCTTATCCGACTAGTACCACCTTCTCCCCTCCAGAGAGTACAGGTGAAGTAAACCCTTCAGATTTCTAGCATTGGTTATAAAAAATTGTGGTATATTAGAAAAATGAATCTTGTCACTCATGAAATGAGGAAATTTCAAAGTCATAATTCTGAAGACTTCCCAAAGTGCTAATCAAAGCTGTCATGGCACTGCTGTTCTCCAGTAATAGAAGCAAAAGACAAACCAGTCTTCTGCAAAATTCTATGCCCATTGATCATGCAGGTCTTCTCTATATAGGTTCATAGATTAGTACTAGGCTAACTGCCTTTGTGGGCCATTTTAAGCCTAGCCAATGATCAAATGTGAGAATCAAACCCTGCACCTTGTGCCTGGAAGGTAAACACTTTAATCATTATGCCAACCTTCCACCCATATTGCATACAATTCTCAGGTTATTATCTCAGCAAGAAGCATGATAGCCTTCTCCATGTAATTTATAAATTTACTCATTCATTCTCCAGTTTCTTGCATTATTGAGTACAGTGTTGCAGGTGCGCCAAGCCTATCTGTCCTACCATTCACAGATATCAAGCCATCCTGTTGCAGAACACAGAGTCACACAGACACACAAGCATTGTTACACTGACAGAGATACACACACTCGCACGTACTTGTGGGCAATGTGGATTATTTCTAGCTCACCTGCAACATGCCTTTGGCTTGTGGGAAGAAACTGGACCATCCAGAATAGAAACAAGTAGACACTATGTGGGCATGCCAACTCTATACAGAAAGCAACTTAGCTAAAAAGTCAAATGAAGAACCAAGCACTGTGGGGCAACAGTGCTAATCACCACTCCACAAGAGTGCAGAATATTCACTGAAATTTCATTCCTGTCT
Source organism: Protopterus annectens (assembly GCF_019279795.1). NCBI lineage: Eukaryota > Metazoa > Chordata > Ceratodontiformes > Protopteridae > Protopterus > Protopterus annectens. The sequence goes on from NC_056729.1 coordinate 1,241,326,121, forward strand.
ACATACCGTTTTTATTAAAAGTCACTGCTGTAAAGCCAGTTTACCAATAAAAAAGAGTGATTTATTGAAGGGTATGGAAATTAAAAAAGAAAGTAGCCATTGAGAAATAAGTGTTGCAAGTTGTTGCAGAGGGCAGCTATAGCAATACCTGCACTGTACTGTCTGTGTACTCCAGTAGAACTATGTCACTGCCTGAAGACATTTTGACAAGCAGTGCTGAGCTCCAGAGCAGACAGCCCTGTGGATCTTTGTTGTTCTTTCACCCCATTTGGCTAACTTTGGAAGCTTAATGCAGACAGCTTGTTCTAGAAACTGCTAATGATACATTTTGGATTATTATATTTTTAATCGCTGTCAGCCATTATTATTTATACTTAGACAAGGGTAGCCTTGCAAATCATTACAAGTTTTAAGGGAAAGGGTAAGATATTTAAAATGTTTGAAATTATCAGCTAGGCACTTCTAAAAATATTTTAAATGATTACTATTTCATGGAGCTGCAACAGCTTCAGTGGGAGAATAATAATGTAAGAGGGTGTGGGAGTGGGTGGCATGTTCCTGCATGGGGGTACAGGGGTACTTCTTCTTTATCTGCTTTATTTTATGGGGAATGCATTTACATGAAATTACTTTCTGTGCAAACACTTGTATTCAGATCATGTATGTATGCAGGGAAATAGTTTTATGCATTTAGTGCAGTGCATTTGTGCTTTGAGGAGTTCATTTTCAATGCATGCCAATGGAACTTCCTAATATGTTCAGGGACTTTGGGCATTGAAATATTCAGTAAGTTAAACTGATAGCTGTAGACTTTTCTGAATGTGGGCATGTCCCTTGGTTTTACTCAAATGGGTAACATCATTCTTAGAACATTATTCTTTTGTGTGGCCCAGAAACCCACAGAATTGATAATTCCAAGTGGAAACAATGTATATGACAGACCTACAAAAAAACAGTGTTTGGACTTTAGCTGGTAGTAAAAGAATCCCCCTGACCATCACACACACACACACACACACACACACACACACACACACACACACACACACACACACACACACACACACACACACACACAAACATATGAGTATATGACACTATCGCAATGTGCTGATGTGTACAAGTGTTTAAACATGTGAGATCAATCCTGGTAAGTAGCTAACATACTTCCTAAATAAATAAATAGAATAGAAGGATCAAAGCTGCAACTCATTGCAAAAGGAAAACAGATGGTTTTCTTTTATAATTGGTTGGTTTTATATATATATATATATATATATATATATATATATATATATATATATATAGAGATATATATACTAATTCCAGCTAAAATGATGTTTGATAGCGCTACCGATACTACAGTACTGGTATTTACTACTGTTAACAATTTATATGACTTAAGCCATGCTACCATATGGCTAATGGACGGCACTTTCTTTACTAAAGGGGTGACCATTAGGCAGTTATATAGTGTGCATGGTTTAGTGAAATATGGCAGTCATAGTAAAACTGTGCCTTTGTTATTCTCACTAATGTCAAAGAAGTCTCTCAAGTCGTATAATTACTTATGGCACTGTATATTTCACCTATTGAGTGAACATGGATTTGAGGTAATCGTCCGCTATGTATTGTGTGACTTTGAGGTGGCCGCAATTAACAGTGTTAGACTAAATGTTCCTAGTGTGCCATCTAAAGGATGTTTGTTCCATTTCAGCCAAAATTTATGGAGAAAGTGTCAAGCTTTAGGCCTGTCTTCTCTTTACAATAATAATCCCTCATTTCAGTTGGCTGTTAAAAGCTTAGCTGCTTTGGCATTTTTGAAAGAGTGTGATGTGCATGCAACATTTCAGTCACTTAAAGAAACATTTCCTGTGGAAGATAGGGATCTGTGGACTGGTACGTGTATGGAGAGGTACGTAAATTTAATATACGTACCTCATCCAGTGCCCGTTTCCCACCACACTTCCCAGTCTCCTTTTGGAATGTTTGTGAACTTAATGAGTTATTCTTGCCACATACACAAGATTCAGTTGAAGCATGGCACAGGAGACTGAAATGTTTCTTATGTAGCAGAGGTATGGACTTATCTGTGCTAATGACAGCTCTAGTGAGGGAACAGGACAGTGTGGATGAACTGAGGGTCCAGATGGCTACAAGATGTCCCCTCTCACCAAAGAAGAGAAAGCTTATTTTATGGCATCAGCAGTTTGAGACAGTGTTGTCAAATAAGGACTCAGTCTTCTCTGCAATTCATGACAGCTATTGCTAAACTGTTAAAAAATGTAGTTATATTGTTTATATGACTGTTTTGTTTGATATTTATGTTTTCAACACAAAAATCACTTGGGTGCTGCTTGATACATGGGACGTTTCATTAAGTTCGATATTGGCTGATAGAGTCAGTGGAAGCTCTGTTGATGGGGTGTAAAGTGAGTGATTTGAAGTTGGTATATTTGCAGGATACTATGGTATGGAACAGCAAAATGTTACTAATGATCATGGATATTTTCATATGTTAAACTCATATCGGGATGTATACTATGTTCCTAATGTTATGGTGGACAGTACTACATTATGTTAGAGGATGTGTGTTATTCAGCAACTTCTGCGTTACAGTTTTAAATTCAACATGCATTATGCAGAGTCAGGTTGCGATAATATTCTGGCAATACATAGCATTAATTCATTACAGATTGCGTGCTGCATTTCTTAACTTAACTATGGCACTAGGAAGTGTACTATATGCAGTATGGCCATTTACTTGTCGGTATTTTTATTGTCGGTGATGTGGGAGTCTGTATTATGATTGACACTGTTCTGGCAGTCTGTATTCTTACTGTTGGCATTCTGAAATTCGTTTTTTTAACTGTCGATGTTGTGAACATTCAGATATGTGGAATGTCGATTCTGTTGGCTTGGTGTTTTGAATGTCAGCCATTTGGGATTTTGGGTAAGTGAAGTAGAACCATATAGATATATAGGTAGATCTATATAGATCCCCTTTGGATTATCGACGTTTCAAAACTTTGAAATGCATATGGCCAAGTTTTGAAACTTCGAAAGTAAAATAAAAAAATAAAACTAAAAGAAAAAATATTTTCTTTACATTTTTGCAGGGGGGGGGGGCACCACTGCACACTCCACACCCCCCTGCTAATTAAATATACCAACTCCGAGACTGCACGACAGTGAGGAAAATATTCTGTGCTGTATGTCAGTCTCCTTGCAAAATTGAAGTTTCAAAACTTCAATCATATGGTCTCGGCCATATGCATTTCAAAGTACTGAAACTTTGATAATCCGAAGGGGACCCATATATATATATATATATATATATATATCTATATATATATATATATATATATATCTATCTATATATATATATATATATATATATATATATATATATATATATATATATACATATACACACACACACACACACACACACACACACACACACACACACACACACACACACACACACACACACATACACATATGCTGCATATACGTACACTACATACACACACACATACATACATATCATCTGTAGATTTATGTAATTAGAAATCTGTAGAGAACAAATAAGGAATATAATTCAAGATGCTGATGTTTAGTCATTCAGTGTACAACATCAAAATAAATGAACAAGCAGAATTCAATGACAGTCACATTTCAGCTTACAAATATCACGAGTCAACTTCTGAAGAAGGCAGTCTGTTAAATGTCTGGGATTTATGTTTTTTTCAAGCAAAATAAAATACTTAAGCGCTTCACATAGGTAATTACAGGGCATTTTCTCCTTGAAGACCCCCCCCTCCCAGGACATAAAAATAGATTTTGACCGCTCTCTTGTTACGGGACAGGTCTCACACTAAAAGAAAACGAACAACAAGGCTACTATTTTTGTACAGTGTGCATGACAGTTAGGGCTCACAAAACTAACCCCAACTTAAGCTCCGGTCAGTATCTGGTTAAAGTAAATTCCTCATAGTCACCACTACATGGCACTACTTTCCTATATTTCAGCCTATTAATATTTAACAGTAACTTATTTATCCAGTTAAATAATTGCTGCAAACTTATTAAAATACCTACCAAACCCTATTAATTTAGTTAAGTGCACAGTTGCCACCATAAGTGTATCGTTGATAACCCCACTCAATAAAATTAAATGCTTGATTCCACATACGTTTCCTTAGTCCTCCACTGATAGTTTTTTCACTCTCAGTCTTGCACGGGCAAGCTCGCTCCATTCACTTCACTCACTCCGCTCCCCTACCCTGTCCCCAATTCCCCCCAACTATCTCTAGTTTTATACATCACAGATCACCCCTTCCAACCTCCTCATGGACTCTAAGCACCCCCTGAGTTCATCGCATCCAACACCCAAACTAAAACCCTCCTACATCTCACATCATGCACACTCTAACTCTACTATTAGTAACATCCCTAACCTTCTTTAACCTCCTTACTCTCTACCACCTCACTTCTCACAACACCACACTACATCAACTAACCCCAACAAAAACTACAGCATAGATATACCATAACTCATCCCAAAATAGTTACTCTGATATTTCACCATCACTCTTCAATCACAGAGACACCACCACTTTCAAGACCAAACTGCATTTTTATGTACCTAAAATCAAACAATTATACATTTCATATGCATACCCCATACTTAACTATATTTCATCTACAATCCAAACCAATATCTTCACATTATTATACCAAAGTGAAGATATTCATCCAAACCCTGGACTTTCTCCCACTCAACATATTAGCAACTTTACATCACTCTCAGCGAAAACATCGAAAGACCTTTGGATCGTGACATTAAACATCCGTAGTATCTGCAACAAAGTATCTGACTTCCATGCATGGCTTACACAGTATATACCTAATATAGTTGCTCTAACAGAAACCTGTCTCAAACCCCAGCTATCAGACTAAAAAAATACTTCCCCCTGGATATCAGATATTAAGGAAAGATAGACTTCATAAGAAAGGGGGAGGCCTAGCATTAATATACGGTAACCACTTAAACATAATACCCCACCCAAAAATAGTTCCCATGTTCAATAATATTGAAATCGTATTAGCATCACTATTTTTCAACAATCATAAACAAATATCTATTGCCACCATCTATATTCCTCCAGGTCCCAATATCCCAACACTGGAAGACTTCCTATCATGGTCTAACCACTGCATCTCAAATGAAACCATGATCCTCAGTGATACTAATATAAATTGGCTTAAACTAACACCAAACAACTCCACAAACTCCATCAATCTGTTCAAATTTACAAAACTTATACAAACCCCAACACACACAGCAAACAATCACCCCAAATCCACCTTAGACTGGATATTAGTAACCTACCCACAATACTACTTCAATCCCAACACACTTCCAACCACCCTAAGTGACCACTTACCAGCCCTGATACACAGACTATCAACCTCCACCCCAAGCATTCATTTATACAAATATACCAGAAATCTAGCCAATTTTAGCCAGTGTCACCTTTGCAACCTATTACAAACACTAGACTGGAACCCATTGGAATATCTTCCCTTAGATGAAGCAGCACATTATTTCAATACTGTCTTCCTAGATACCCATAACTCCATAGCCCCCATAAGAAAAAAGAGAGTTAAATATAACCATGCTCCTTGGCTATCTAAGTCAACCAAACAACTACTATTAATGGAGACCGAGTATGGCACAAATGGAGAAAAGATAAGACCCCACCCAATAAAACCGCCTTCAAAATACTTAGAAACAAAGAAAACAGGCCATTAATCAGGACAAAAAGATTACTTCTCTCAACAAATAAACATCCATAGTAATAATCCCAGACTTTTCTGGAAATCTGTCAACTCATTACTAAATACTGGCAGCACCCAAAACCTATCTCCATTTCCAGTCAAAAGCCCAGTTGAAATCACTGAAATTTTTAATAAAAACTTTATTGATATTATCCTTACATTAGTAAACACAGGCAATACCCCAACCCCCATTAACCCATCCACCATACTTCAAGGGATGTTTCAAATCCCTAGTGCTTCAGGACCCAGCCAGCTGCCCTTCTACTATCGTGGTGCTTCCCCTTCTGTCTGCTGCCATCCTGAAAGGCTTGCTACATTAGAAGGACACCACCCAGCTGAACTAACAGAAAACTGTTCTGCCTGTCCGTAATGAATTAAAGACCTAACAAGGGTGCTTCCCCTTCTATCTGCTGCTATCCTGAAAGGCTTGATACATTAGAAGGACACCACCAGCTGAACTAACAGAAAACTTTTCTGCCTGTCCCTCGTGAAGTAAAGACCTAAAAAGGGTGCTTCCCCTTCTATCTGCTGCCATCCAGAAAGGCTTGCTACATTAGAAGGACACCACCTAGCTGAACTAACAGAAAACTTTTCTGCCTGTCCCTCACGAATTAAAGACCTAACAAGGGTGCTTCCCCTTCTATCTGCTCCCATCCTGAAAGGCTTGCTACATTAGAAGGACATCACCCAGGTGAACTAACAGAAAACTTTTCTGCCTGTCCTTAACGAATTAAAGACCTAACAAGGGTGCTTCCCCTTCTATCTGCTCCCATCCTGAAAGGCTTGCTACATTAGAAGGACACCACCCAGCTGAACTATCAGAAAACTTTTCTGCCTGTCCCTAACAAACTAAAGACCTAACAAGGGTGCTTCCCCTTCTATCTGCTCCCATCCTGAAAGGCTTGCTACATTAGAAGGACACCACCCAGCTGAACTAACAGAAAACTTTTCTGCCTGTCCCTAACGAATTAAAGACCTAACAAGGGTGCTTCCCGTTCTATCTGTTGCCATCCTGAAAGGCTTGCTACATTAGAAGGACACCACCTAGCTGAACTAACAGAAAACTTTTCTGCCTTTCCCTCGAAAGTTAAAGACCTAACAAGGGTACTATCTCTAACTCCTATCTGTTAGCACTAATGTTAAGTTGAACTGGGTCTACAGCATGATTAGCCCACCCCCAAAGGCTTCATTAAATGCTAAACCCACTAAAATTAACCATCCCTAGTAGCTAATGCTAAGGAAATTCCTTGTGGCTGCAAGTCATTATTTTCCTCACTGTGATTATAACGAGTGTTATATTAGCTTACTAAAGCTAACTGTAGAGTATCTAAGTCCCCTCAAATAAAAATGTTAGCAGTTTTTCATTGAAACATTTAGAAACTAAAAACGCTAACAGTTTCTATTGATGCATGAAATTCTAGAGCACTTAAGTCCCTTTTAATGCTTACTTTAGTGTTACAAGCTCTATGAATCTTGTGCTCTGGATTTGTCTATCACACTCCAGTTCCCCTCCCCCCACCCAGCTATGGAGGTGAGGTTACCTAAGCTTCCCACTGTAACCACCATTTTCAAATCCCTTGTGCTTCAGGACCCAGTTGGCTGCCCTTCTACTATCGTGGTATGTAATACTGTTTAATGGTGTTTGATACAAGACTTTAATTGTATTAGTAGTAGAACTACCTATGTTTTGGTTGAACTGTTAAAATCAATGTTTAATTAATATTTTATAAGCATTTACTGACTCTACGCGTGATATTATGTTAAGACTGTAATATACATACTGACGATATTGCTTGCGACCTGCTCTAGTGGCATTAAAGTGAAATCTCTGTTGAATCTACCAACATTTGATAGTCTTGAAGCTCTGCACTACCCAATGGATGTACGGACTGTGTAGTATATGGCTGTTTACGATTGGGACTTGCTCTGTTCCCTTAAAGCCTAAACCATGTAATAATATAAGTAGCGGATGGCGAGAAACTTAGCTCATTGTCGATATTTAAAGCAATGTGATTTGGCAGACAAAGTTGAGTTGCTGTTAAAAGATACAAGTATTTGTAAGAAAGTAATCAGAACTACATAGGGAACTTACTACATTAATCTTCCTGTAACTAGATGTAATATATTATTGTGCTGCATAAGGCTGTATAATATATGCTATTGCTGGCAACTGTTGCACTGTTGTTTGAAGAATATGTCTACCTAAGCACTGCAAGAGTAGATATTGATGTTCTTTTCTAACTTATCTTATCCCTCACCAGGTGCTTCCCCTTCTATCTGCTCCCATACTGAAAGGCTTGCTACATTAGAAGGACACCACCCAGCTGAACTAACAGAAAACTTTTCTGCCTGTCCCTCACGAATTAAAGACATAACAAGGGTAATATCTCTAACTCCTACCTGTTAGCACTAATGTTAAGCTGAACTGGGTCTACAGCATGATTAGCCACCCCCAAAGGCTTCATTAAATGCTAAACTCCCTAAAATTAACCATCCCTAGTAGCTAACGCTAAGGAAATTCATCATGGTTACAAGTCATTATTTACCTCACTCTGATTATAATGAGTGTTAGATTACCCTAGTAAAGCTAACTGTAGAGTATCTAAGTCCCCTCAAATAAAAATGTTAGCAGTTTTTCATAGAAACATTTAGAAACTAAAAATGCTAACAGTTTCTATTGATCCATGAAATTATAGAGCATTTTAAGTCCCTTTTAGTGCTTACCTTAGTGTTACAAGCTCTATGAACCTTGTGCTCTGGATTAGCCCTGCAATGCTCGGGTTTGCTCCGCTCCCCACCCTACCCCCAAATCTCACCAACTCTCAGTGTTGCTAAATTTATAGTCATATAACCACACCCTCTACTACAGCAGCCAGTCTACAAGAGATACCTCATTAACCACGCCCTCTAGTACAGCAGCCAATCTACACTAGATATCTCATTAAACCCATACTGCTTACCTGCCCTTCCTTCCTAAGCATTCTCATATATGCTGGTTAGTATATAATACTGTTACAATGTCTTTGCTACTCTCAATTTCACTCCCTACAATAAAGCTATTATCATTGTCTCTGCTGCCCTTGGTGCTCATTCCTGGACTGAGCTGGACATATAAGTGAATTTAAGTAAATATTTATTTGCACTTTTTTCAAATAAAACAGCATTTAAATTGATTTATTTGTGTTGCATTGAATACTATCTAGCTGGACATTGTGGCTCTGTTTTTTCAATTAGTTCCTCACCCTCCCTCCCTGCTTTTGTTTTGGTGTTAATCTTGGTGGCTTTGAAACTGCCTGCCCCTCTTGCAAATTTACATTTGGATACTCCTCCTGGGCCCATCTCATTTGCTCACTAAAAAAAAAGCAAAATTGCACTTTATTCATCTGCTTTCACTGTATTTGTGTTTCTTCCTACTTTATTACTTTATTACTTTATTTTGCTTTTGCGTCATCTTAAAAGTACTCAGTTGTATTTATTACTGCTTGGTGTAACTATCATTCTAAGCCTTTTGGTTTAAGCACTTGGGCTTCAGACCAGTTGTTTTACATTAAGAAGGTTTGTGGTCTGCACTGTTGTGGCAGGACAGGTAGCTTACATCCTTCTAAGTTGGGAACTGCTGATTGAGGGCTCAGTGTCTGTTATTCTAAAAGTGTATTAGTTCTGGTTTATGCACTTGGGCTTCAGGCCAGTTATTTTACATTAAGAAGGTTTGTGGTCTGCACTCGTGGGAGGAGAGGCTGGACTCTGCCCTTCTGAGCTGGGAATTTCTGGTTAAAGGCTTATAGTGCCTGTATATTTGAACTGTTTCTTACTGAAATTGGTGCGCCTTGTTTGCTGTAGCATAGACTAGATCCAGGTCTGTTGAATCTAACTTTGTTTGTATAACTTGAGCACTAATCTAGGCCTTTTTAAAAGTATTCAATTGTATTTATTACTGCTTGGTAGTAACCTGATTAAAGTGTAGCTATCATTCTAAGCCTTTTTAAGCACTTGGGCTTCAGACCAGTTGTTTTACATTAAGAAGGTTTGTGGTCTGCACTGTTGTGGCAGGATAGGTAGCTTACATCCTTCTAAGTTGGGAACTGCTGATTGAAGACTCAGTGTCTGTTTTCTAAAAGTGTATTAGTTCTGGTTTAATTACTTGGGCTTCAGGCCAGTCATTTTACATTAAGAAGGTTTGTGGTCTGCACTCTTGTGGGAGGAGAGGCTGGACTCTGCCCCTTTGAGCTGGGAATTTTTGGTTAGAGGCTTATAGTGCCTGCATATTTGAACTGTTTCTTACTGAAATTGGTGTGCCTTGTTTGCTGTCGCATAAACTAGACTCAGACCTGCTGAATCTAGCTTTGTTTGTATAACTTGAGCACTAATCCAGGCCTTCTTTTTTTTTAGAGAAGGTTCCCCTGCACCTCAGTGGCAGGAGTGTGCAGTTAGAACTTGTCTGATTGAAGACTACAAGAACAGGGCTCAATTTTGAGATTTTTTTTACTGGTTAATTGGGTAATTTGATTAAAAGCCTTTTCTGATTGCTTGTAGTCATCTAAAGCTGTTTTAAGTGTATTTATTACTGTTTGTAGTCATTTAAAGTTGTTTTAAGTGTATTTTTTTACTGTTTTTGCTTTATCTTTTCAAAAAAAATGTCTTTGTTTTCCACCTTTCTAAGCTAGTATAGTCCAGTTTTCAGGCTAGTGCTGAATTCAGGGCTGTGTTACAAGTTTCTGAGTTGCCCATACCTTACTTGGATAGAAGGAGGTTTCTCTGTTCACCTGTGAGAGAGGGAGCTTTGAGCAGCCATCTGTCCCTGGAGGAGTGGTTCTAGCCCAGAAGTTAGTAGTTTATAGGCCATTTTGGGCTAATTTCTATCTCTTTCATTTCCCTGCTGTAAAAACTGCATCTGCACAGTTTTGCACATGCACGCAGCACCGGATAGCTAGAGGTAAATTATTCCCGGCTCCACCAAGTCTCCTCTTCAGTTTTTCCCTTGAAAGAAGTCTAACTCTCAACCTAAGCACTTAAAAAGCATCCTACAGACCAGCACTTGCTCAGACCTAATAGCAAGCACTAATATACCCCAACACTAGATTGCCTAGCAGGTCAAGGCTCATTATTCACCCCTCACCAACCAAGCGACTAAGCAGCTCACCCTACTATTCAGGCATTACCAAAGGGGAATTTCAGGTATACTGTCCAGTCCAGCTGGTGAACCTTGGTATCCTGAGGCAATGTTACAACTGCCTCGTGTACACAGACAACCCTCTCCTCCTACCACAAAACATTAACATATGCGAGAGATGCAATTATATAGCTAAATTGGAGGCTAAGCTCTCTCCACCCAAGACTGGAACAGGAAGTCATGAGGAGAAGGTAAACACTTGCATCATAGACATACTAAACCAGCACTGGCAAAAAATACACATAAATACATGAAATCATACTCAGAGGCAATAAATAAAAACCTGCAAAAGCATCAGAGAACTCCAAAGCAGACACCCAAAAAACCTGAACCTCCCGTCACAAACCAGACATAAAACACAAAATCAGTGTGCTGCACAATCACAGCCCTTAAGGCAAAATAACATACCTAACACACTTGTAATAGGTGACTCTATAGTCAGACACACTGACGTCCCACTCATTAGGCTGGACAAGGAAAAGGTTACTGTTAGCTGCCTGTCAGGAGCCAGAATCCGCCACATAACACAAGCACTCAGGTCACTCCAGAACAAGTACAAATATGACTCTGTCATTGTTCATGTTGGTGTGAATGACCTGAGATGTACCTCCCTGGACTACATGAAAAGAGACATGGAAGAGCTCTCTGATCATGTAGCCCAGGTGGGTATGACCCTGACCCTGAGTAGCATCCTGCTCTCACCCAGAGTGATACTGTAGTATAAAGAAAAAATGATCAATTTAAACAATTGGCTAAGCTTCTGGTGTCATTCAAAGGGGATCCAGTGTCTGTCAGCCTGGGACAACATGCTCGACAGGCCTCATTGCTTCACAAGAGATGGCTTGCACCTGTCACCCCTAGGCTTTCGAATTCTGGCCAAAGCTCTTGCTGCCCCCATAGTGCCTTTTTTAGGCAAGGCTCAAAAGTCAAATCCACCCCCGTAAACAGCACAAATAAAAAAATGAGGGTTATGCTACTCAACGCCAGGAGTTTAAATATCAAAATGCACGTGCTTGAAGCACTCCTTGGTATGGAGAATGTCGACATCTATGCAGTAACTGAAACCTGGTTCAAGGCTCCACAGAGCCCCCCAGCACTACTGGGCTACAACTCATACCACACATTTCGGCCACAGAACATGGACCGAAACACAAAAGGAGGGGGTGTATTCATATTCATCAAGGATACCTACACCTCCAGGTTAGTGGCATGGCATGATACCTCTGAGATCATCCATGTGCATTGGGCAAATCTGCAATGCAAATTATGGCCTGCTACAGATCACCCTCCATGACCCAGGACCACCACCCCGCCTTTCTGGAGACACTGGAAAACATGAAGGTCCTACCGAACACCCTGATATTGGGCGATTTTAATTACCCTACCGTTAACTGGGAAAACTACTCAAGTACAAACTTCCAGGTCCAGCGCTTCCTGGAATGTATCAACTCAAATGTCCTGGATTAGCTGGTAAACTCCCCTACCAGAGGTGAAAACATATTGGACCTGGTCATCACCAACATGGGCGACAGGTGTTCCGCACCGGAGGTCAACCCGTCATTGGTTAGATCAGACCATAAACTAATCACTCTGGGTGTCCACACCACACCACCACCCCCAACCAAGGAAACCACAGTGAAAAACTTTTCTATAGCAAACTTCACCTTACTTAAGACAGAGGTGGTAAGTTTCACAGCCCCCACGCTAAAGGATAACAGTGTCCAAGATGCAGGAACCTTTACAAATGCACTCTATGAGCACCTACAAGGATGCATGGATCATGCCATCCCTAGCAAAACCAAGACTCACTCCCCTAAGAGAAGGAAACCAGTCTGGTGGACCCCTGCCATAAACAGGCTATACAATAGAAGGAGGAAACTAGTTCAGAAAAAAAGCTAATCCCAAGAAGGAAAGACATCCCTGATCAGTATTAGTAAGTAACTAAGGTCCCTCATAAAATCATCCAAGGCTAACTTTGAAAGAAAAATAGCAAAGGATTTGAAAGATAACCACAAAGCCTTCTTTAGCTATGTCAAGAATCTAAGTGGCAACTCGCAGATATTCTCTGAGTTAGTGCAAAATAGCACAAAATATACTGAACCTACTGATATTGCCAACATCCTGGCAGATAGATTCAGTGCAAACTTCACCCCCCTCTCACCCCCAAAATGGCTCACAACAATACTGGAAAAGTGTAGTGTCCCAGAAATCACAGATGCACAGGTGAAAACAGCCCTTTCAAAAGCCAAAAGCACAGCGTCAATGGGGCCAGATGGCGTCCCAGGCTGCGTCTTGCATGAACTACAGAACGAACTAACCCCCCACCTAAACACACTGTTCAACCTCAGCCTCTTCACAGGCTATGTGCCCATAGAATGGCGCACAGCAACGGTTATTCCACTCCACAAAGGAGGGGCCACAACTGACCCTGGTAACTATTGCCCCATAAGCCTGGCTAGCCTGGTCTGCAAGGCTATGGAGCACATCATCATGGAACTCATTAACAAAGACATTGGGAACCTCCAAACACTTGACCCGACCCAGTTTGGCTTTGTTAAGGGCAGATCATGCCTACTAAACCTGGTTGAATTCTTTGAGACAGTCACCAAGGCCATAGGTGAGGGGAAGGTGGTTCACACAGCCTACCTTGACCTCGCCAAGGCTTTTGACACCACTCCTCACTCGGGAATTATAGAAAAACTCACCAACCTGAACATAACTGTCCTGTAACTTGTCTAGTGCAGATACAGATTCTTAGTTTTAGCATTTAAATTTACTTATTCATGCTCAGCACTTGTTCAGAACTTGTAAGCACTAAATAAGCTACTAATTACTATAGCACTCAATCTTCCTCATTACCTAGAGGAAAACAGTTTTTGTACTTACTTTTCTCACTTATCTAGAGGAAAATAGTTTTTTATTCAGGCATGACCAAGGGTCAGCTCCCAGTGTTCTCTCCTGTCTATCTGATGAATCTGGGCATCTTGAGGCAATGTAGAAATTGCCTCATGTACACAGACAACCCTCTCCTCCTACCACCCAACACTACAACCTGTGAGAGATGTACTTATCTAGCCAAACTGGAGGTAAAGCTCTCTCCAACCAAGACTGAACTTGACAGTCATGAGGAGAAAGTAAGCATTTGCACCACACCACACTCATCACATAGTCTCACTAAATCTACACCACCAAAATCCACACATAGTAACACAAAAACATTAGTGGAGGCTCTCAATAATAATCTGTGTAAGTAACAGAGACCTCCAAAGCAGAAACGCAAGCAACCTCCATCCCCCAACACAACCCAAATGACACATAGCCCACAGACTCAGTGTGCCACTCAACCACAACCAATAAGGCAAAACAACATACCCAACACACTAGTCATATGTGACTCTATAGTCAGGCACACTGATGTCCCACTCACCAGGCTAAATAAGGAGAAGGTTACTGTCAGCTGCCTGTCGGGTGCCAGGATCCGCCACATAAACCACACACTCAGGTCACTCCAAAACAAGTACAAATATGACTCTGTCATTGTCCATGTTGGTGTGAATGACCTGAGACGTACCTCCCTGGACTACATGAAAAGAGACATGGAAGAACTCTCCAATCTTGTAACCCAGGCAGGTATGACCCTAGCCCTGAGTAGCATTCTACCATCGCCCCGAATGATACCGCAGTACAAGGACAAAATGATTGACTTCAACAATTGGCTAAGCTTCTGGGATCATTCTAAGGGGATCCAGTATCTGTCTGCTTGGGATGACATGCTCGACAGACCAAAATGCTATGCCACAGATGGCCTGCACCTGTCACCCCTGGGATTCCAGATACTGGCTAAGGCTTTTGCTGCCCCTATAGTGCCTTTTTTAGGCAAGATTCAAATAACAAATTCACCACCGTAACAGGAACAAGCAAGAAAAAACTGAGGGTAATGCTATTCAATACTAGAAGTCTAAATCTCAAAATGCACTCACTCGAGGCATTCCTTAAAATGGAGAACATTGATATCTGTGCAGTGACTGAGACCTGGTTCAAGGCTCCAGAGAGCACCCCTGCACTACCAGGCTATAACTCATACCACACTTTTCGGCCATGTAACCTGGACCGAAACACCAAAGGCGGAGGTGTGTCCATATTCATTAAGGATATCCACACCTCCAGGCTAGTTGTTCAGCATAATGTATCCGAGGTTATCCAAGTGCAACTAACTCTGGGCAAAACTGCAATCCAAATTGTAGCTTGCTACAGATCCCCCCCCCCCCCATGCCCCAGGATTCCCACTCCTCTTTTCTTGATGTACCGGAAAATATTAGGGTTCAACCAAACACCCTAATAATGGGCAACTTCAACTACCCCACCATTAACTGGGAAAACTACTCATGTACCAGCTCCTTAGCTCAACGCTTTCTGGAATTCATAAACTCCAATGCCCTGGATCAACTTATCCACACCTCCACCAGGAGAAACAATATCCTAGACCTAGTCATTACCAACATGAGTGACCGGTGTTCCACACCTGAAGTCAACTCCTCGTTGGTCCGATCCGACCATAAGCTAATCACCCTTGATATCCATATCCCGTCCCACCCCCCAATAAGGAAACTACGGTAAAAAATTTCTCCAAAGCCAACTTCATGCTTCTTAAGACAGAATTGGTGAACTTCATAACACCCATGCAGATGGACAATACAGTTATAACTGCTGAATCCTACACAAATGCACTCTATAAGCACTTGCAAGAGCGCATGGATCGTCCTATCCCAAACAGAACCAAGACACTATCCTCCAAAAAAAGGAAGCCAATCTGGTGGTCCTCTGCCATAAACAAACTGTACAACAGAAGGAAGAAACTGTTGCAAAAGAGAGTAAAATCTCATGAGTGGAGGAGCTCCCTGGTCAGGCTCAGTAAGAAGCTGAGATTCCTTATAATATCCTCCAAAGCTAGCTACGAAAACAAAATCGCCACTAATTCTAAGGACAACCACAAAGCATTCTATAGCTATGTCAAGAATCTCAATGGCAACACCCAGATCTGCTCTGAGTTACAACTCAAAGGCTTGAAAATTACAGAACCAACTGATATTGCCAACATCCTGGCAGATAGGTTCAGTGCTAACTTTAACCCCCCTCACCCACTAAAGGGCCCATATCTATACAGGAAGAATGCAGAGCCCCTGTAATTACAACTACGCAGGTAAAAGCTGCACTCTCTAAAGCCAAAAACACAGCATCCATTGGACCGGGCAACATCCCAGACTGCGTTTTACACGAATTTCAGAACGAACTGGCTCCCCACTTAAACACCATGTTCAATAATAGCCTTGCATCAGGCTTTGTGCCCACTGAATGGTGCACAGCAACAGTTATTCCACTCCACAAAGGGGGAGCCTCCACTGATCCTGGGAACTATCGACCTATTAGCCTGATGAGCCTGGTCTGCAAGGCCATGGAACGTATCATCACGGAACTCAAACAAAGACATTGGTAACCTCCAAACTCTGGATCCCACCCAGTTCGGGTTTTTGAAAGGTAGATCATGCCTCCTGAACCTGATAGACTTCTTTGAGGCAGTCACCAAAGCCGTAGATGAGGGTAAGGTGGTTCACACAGCCTATCTTGACCTCGGCAAGGCTTTCAACACCATCCCCCATTCTGGAATTATAGCTAAACTCACTAAACTAGGTATAAATCCCTGCATCACAAGATGGGTTGCCAACTGCCTCACTGACAGAACCCACACTGTAAAAGTTCCGGACTCCAAATCTGACCTCAAAACAGTGACAAGTGGAGTACCACAGGGTTCCATTCTGGGACCTCTCCTGTTTGGTATCTACTTCTCTGAAGTACAGGCTAACACAGACGGCCTCTGGCATAATGAAGTTCACAGATGACTGCAAACTAGGAGCCATAGTCAAGTCCCCAAATTATGTGGACATCCTACAGAAGGGCCTCGCTGAGACAGATGCCTGGTGTCAGAGCCATGGCCTCAAGCTCAATGCCAAAAAGTGCAGTATCATTCCCCTTTGGTAAAAACTCTGTACCCATGAACTACCACATAGGCAGCAATCTACTTAACACCGAATGTGTGATAAGAGACCTTGGGACCCAGGTGGACACTAGTTTCTCCTTTGATAGTCACATTGCCACAGTAGTTAGGAAGTCCTTCTACGTGGCACACCTCATCATAAAAGGGTTCTCATCCAGGAAAAAAGAGGTCATTATTCCACTCTACTCGACACTCATTAGACCCATTATAGAGTACAACGCCCCTTTTGGAATGTACCTCACAAGACATCTGCAGCAGCTGGAAAGGCCACAGAAGTACCTCACAAAGAGGATTACTGGCCTCAAACAAATGCCCTACACTGACCGCCTCAAAAAACTCGAGCTTTACTCCATAGCATATCGCCTACTCTGAGGTGATCTCTGCCTAACATATAAAGCTATGTCAAACTCAGAGCTGTTGGACATGCTACACCTAAAAAAATCCCAGTCCCTCCAAGTTATACACTCTAGGGACCTAAACCTTGTCACCACAATAAACAGGACATGCTGGAGGGATAGATTCCTGTCCCAGAGAATTCCCATACTCTGGAACAGGCTGCCCATCTATGTCAAGCAAAGTTCTTCATTAGCACTCTTCAAGAAGAATCCTGATGAGTGGATGGGAAATAGGAAATACACCCCGGCAATCATTTCTGTGTCTCTGCTCGACAGTGGCATAGGAAAATAACTTTCTTGGGTGGCGTAAGCCAGGGAACCTTGTTGGCTAGACTTATGTAGGCCCTTGGGCCAACAGCCTAGTACCTACCTATGAACCTATGAACCTATAAACCCCTACGACATGAGATGGGTTGCCAACTGGCTTACAGACAGAACTCACACGGTAAGAATAGCGGGCTCCAGGTCCGACTCTAAACCAGTCACAAGTAGTGCCCCACAAGGCTCGGTCCTGGGACCCCTACTGTTCGGCATATACTTCTCAGAAGTACAGGCAAACACAGGAGGAGTATGGCTAAGTTCTGGGCAGGCATAAATAAACTACTCCACCCAGGACAAACTACTACCCCAACCCCCTCAACTTTAATCCATAAACCCCCAGTGGACACTGATAATGCCTTTAATAGTTTCTTTACTGAATCTATCCAGGCCCTAGCTAGCCATCTAACCCCCTAAGTTGCTCTAATTCAAGCACTGCCACATCCAGTTCCCAACTATCCTTCAGCTTCCTACCAGTTTCCACTTCATTTATCCATGGCCTACTCAAAAAACTAAAACCAACTGTCCTATCTGCTGATCTTCTTCCTGTAGAGTACCTGCAAAAAGCGGCAGATGCCATAGCCTACCCCATTTCCATCTTAATCAGTAGAACCATAACAGAAGCCACCAACCCCTCATCTGGAAAATATCCCATTTCATCCCACTTCATAAAGGTGGCAGTTCCACTGAACTGTCCAATTATAGACCCATAGCTATTCTTTCACCCTTGGCCAAAATCATGGAGAAGTGTATCCACAAACAACTGTTGCACCATCTTATTCAGAACAATCTGCTGGCAAACACTCAGCATAGCTTCAGGCCTTATCAAAGTACCACCTCAGCACTCCTTTCTTTCTCCAATGCCATAAATCAGTACCAAAATAACAATAAACTTTCTTCAGCCCTCTTTCTAGATATCTCCAAGGCCTTTGCCATGGTTAACCACCAATTTCTCATCAAAACACTGAAAACCATTTCCTTAGATAACCTTGTCCTACATTAGTTCAAATCTTATTTGAGTGGTAGACAACAGGCTGCCCTTTGGCAGGGCAAACTATCTAGCTGTCTACCTAACATTCTAGGAGTCCCCTAGGGCTCCATATACTACCATTTTATTAACAACCTCCATACTGTTATCCCAGATGCAACTTGTATTCAATATGCAGATGACTCCATGTTAATTTGCTCAGCCACCAATCAGACAAACTTACTGACCTTAACCCAGAACACTTTCAACACAGTTGAAAATTGGATCTCAGATCGGCGTCTTATCCTAAACCCTAACAAAACAAAGCTTATACTCTTCTCCCCTATGCATAAATCCACTGCACTATCCTTTTCCATAAAATCCAGTAATGGTACTATTATTTCACCTGAGGCCTACACAAAACTTTTAGGTGCAATCGTAGACAACAACCTCAAATTTGATTTGCATGTTAACCAAACTATTAAATCCATTAATAAAAAACTTGGCTCATTATACAAGATTAAACCTTTCCTAACGCCACATGTTAGAACTGCTATTGCCCACTCTCACCTATTCTCTACGCTTCTTTATGCTTCCCCATTATACACTAAACTGAATAAAGCTGAAATTAATAAGCTGTCTAGCTGCTGTAACCACATTGCTAGATTTGCCACCAGAATGCCCTATAGAACACACTACTGTCTTAACCTGAAACATCTCCACTGGCTTGAAATGCATAGTTTACTTCAGTACAATAATGGCACACAAAGTTCTAAACCATCCTGAAAATACTCCTTCACTCAAAAAACATTATCAACCCCTATAGTAATCCTAGGCCACTTCGTTCATCTAATATACTTCTGGTCCAAATATCTACAACCAACAACTTAGCTGGAAACTGTCTGTTAACTTCTTGCTAACCTTACACAAGAATCCTCCCTGACCCTATTTAAAAAGAGCCTTAAACAGTATCTAACACAATGGTCATGTCCTTGTTCCAGTCCTGACTAACGTCTTCTCTATCAGTGTGTGCTAACAATTCTTTCATGCAGTCTTAGTTGTGTTCTATCTTGTTAGTCAACTACTTCAAATTATTATGCACGATTGTATGAATAATATTGCTCTCTGAACCTGAGACTGTTATCTGTTCATTATATGTATATTGGAACTATCTTATTTTATTTTTTGTGTGTATGTCTGGAGCTTTTCTCCCAGGGTCTCTGCTGAAAATGGACATGCATCCAGTCGGACTATCCCGGTTAACAAATGTAAAATAAATAAAAATAAAGAAATAAATATCAGCTCCATACCATCCTTTAACTTCCAACCTGTAGTAGCCACTCAAATACAAACATTACTTGGCAAACTGAAACCAGGCTCCTTATCCACTGATAATCTCCCCCCAGAATACCTCAAAATTAGTGCTAAGGTAACAGGATTCCCAGTAAGTATCCTTACAAACCGATCACTTGCAGAACACACAGACCCCAGCTCTGGAAAAAGTCAATAATCACCCTGCTTCATAAAGGTGGAAACCCCCATGACCTATCTAATTTTAGACCCATTTCCATACTGTCCCCTCTATCTAAAATAATGGAAAAATGCATGCACAAACAACTGGTTGAATATCTAACCAGCAACAACCTACTATCCTCTTCACAACATGGTTTTCGGCCATCCCAAAATACCATTACTGCCCTAGTCTCCTTCACAAATTTCATCTATAATGCCATAGATAGTAACCTACTTACATCCGTTCTGTTACTGGATCTCTCAAAAGCATTCAACACAGTCTCCCACATCAAACTTATCCAGCAACTGCAATCACTAGGATGCTCTGATGCCACTCTAACCTGGTTAGGTTACTTTTAAAACAGACAGCAATCCATAAACTGGCAGAATAACCTCTCTAGCTTTCTCCCAAATAACGTAGGAGTGCCCTAGGGGTCAATCTTAGGACCCCTACTATTCAACATTTTTATAAATGACCTACATAAAGTTCCCTCTGACTGTACTATCATACAATATGCAGGTGATTCAACCATAATCTGTACCTCCAATAACTTCTTTGACCTCCAAATGTTAACAGAAAAGGCTTTTACATCCATAGAACTCTGGCTAAATCAATCACAGCTATTAGTTAACCCTAATAAATCTAAACTACTCATCTTTGCATCTAAACCTGTTCCCACGGACTTTACTATATTGTCCATAAACAAAACCCAAACAGAGTTAGTAAATCAGGCCAAACTGCTACTAATTACTGTTGACAGCAAACAGCTTTGACTTGCATATTACTAACACAATAAAAAAGACTCACTTCAAATTAGGCAAACTACAGAAACAAACAATATTTAGACAAATCCATCCAAATAAAACTTTCAAAATGACTTCTCCTTCCAACCTTACTAAATGGGTCTCCTATCTTCACCAATCTCCACAACTCTTTGCAACACAAACTGCAGTCCTATTATTATAAGATTGCAAAATTTGCATCAGCCCAACCAAATCACACCCACCATTGCCAGGCCACTAGAGAACTAAATTGGCTAGAATTTGCACATTACTTACATTACACAGAACTTACCTTTGCCCATAAACTCATTTATAAACCCGAGTTTTGCCCTTCCCTGAAAAATACCATTGAACCTTACGTCCCATCCAAAAATCTACGCTCTAACAACAAACACCTACTTAAAGTATCAAAACCTAGTAAAAGAGCAGCTAACTGCCTCTATTCCCATTCCTTAACTAAGCTGTGGTACACCCTCCCATCATCAGTTACAGAATCAGACAACATAATCTATTTTAAAAGAAAACTAAAACAACATCTCACTGATAACCACAGTTGCACATGCAGCACATATCCACAGCCTACTTAATCTAGCAAAACTGTTTCACATAGCAAATATACTTGTGTATATGTCATACTGTTATACCATATGAGTTATCCCTAATCTTTAGTATCCTAGTCCACACATCTATACAACTATCTTAACACAGTTTCTCTTCTCTGTCACTTTCTACTTTTAATACTAGCATTAAATACATGCTACCTAAAATCTATATATTCCCACCACCAGCTGTAAGATTCTGGGTCTATATTAGAACATGAAAGTATTACTACAGCGAATATTCTAATATCGAACCATTTCACTTGAAACACCACAATCGGGCTAGGCTTATAAATGCCCCAGGGCAGATAGCCTAGTATGAACCTATGAACCTATGAAGAACATCGAATACTCAGAACAGCAATTTTTTTTCCTAGGGAAAAAATTTGCTGTTCCAACAAACACACACACAACACAAGCACACCAAAATACATAATCCACACACATACACCTTACAAAACCCTACACTAAACCATACATACACTAATAGCTATCCACTTACCTTAACCCATCCCTAACCCTAAGGTCCGTAACTACCGCACACTCACCTTACCTGCTCCCTAACCCTAAAGTCCCTATCGCACACTCACCTTACCTGCTCCCTAACCCTAAAGTCCCTATCGCGCACTCACCTTACCCGCTCCCTAACCTTAAGGTCCCTATCGCACACACACCTTTGTTCGCACACTTACCTTAAACCGGTCTGTAACCTTCGCTCCACAGTTGAGGAAATAGAGAAGCTGCAGAAACGGCCCGCCAAATACTTTCCCTAGGAAAGTATTTGATATTCTGCAGCTTCGCTATTTTCAGTGTTCGATGCAAAGGGTCCGACATTAGTACATTCGAAGTAGTCATACTTTGATGTACTAATACAGACCCTAAGATTCTAACTATATCTATCCTACCTTTAAGTTTAACTCTCTAATTCTGCCTTCCCACTGCACTTACCTTTACCTTTTCCTAGCCCCCCCAAAAAAATTTGAGCTGTATTGTTAAATATTTCTAACTGTATAATTTTCCTACATGCTAATATTCCATTACCATATTGTGCCGTTTTACAACATATGTGTTGTTTAGATAGTTTTCTGTACTATTTCAATTGCTTTATAGGTAATTGTTTCCTTACAAATTCATGTAATGATTTTCATGTAACTTGGAGCTTTTCTCCCTGGGCTTCCACTGAAAATGGGTCTCAAGCCCAGTGGACGTTCCCGGTTAGCAAATGTCAGTCAATCAACTAATCAATAAATAAATATTATCTATATTTTACTGTGAGTTAAGGCTTTAAAAAATTCACTCAATGCTAAATTATCAGTTGGATACATGTATCCCCTTGTATCTAAATTCTACTCTAGGTAGATCACTGGCATATCAGAAACTTAACTCATGAAATCTTCTGTTAAGCTAATAAATCAGTTGACACCTGATTGGTTTTAGACCAGCTACTAAAGTGAAAGTGTATATGTTCGATGCCTTTAATTTATGATAAAGTTTACATTTTGGACCAGTTTGAATTCTCGCATGCACTTAACATTGATTGCAGCAAGAAATTGATAGTGTTTAATTGCATGCTCTGTCTTATGAAATGCTTTACGCTACACACAAGTTTGAAAAATTAGTGTCTTTCTGACAGGTATAAAGTATGTCCATTAAGATAATCAACAGCAGCTTCATTTACAAACTACAGGTTCTAAGTTCAAATGATGTAAACAAAGCATTTTGAATATTTTTGTAGAGATCTTTCTACATCTGATCTCTTGTTTCCCTTTGGGTGGCATTTGTTTCTTATTTGACACCTTGAGTAGAATTGTACCTATATGCATGATATAAATCACTAAAATATGGCACAGCAGAAGAAATCCTACAGTGACATATGTGTCAGTGTGAAATTAATTACAAATAAGGAAAGGAAACAGAAAAACTGCTGAAGTCGTGTACATTATAAATACTTAACCGTACCACAAATGCAGACGATTAATTTAATAAGGATTACCATGAACATTATAAGATGTACAGCAATAAAAAAAGTAACTAGGAAATTCTGAAAAGTTTGACAATGAGAGCTGTAGGCAAACTTAATAAGAAATAAACCTCACCATTCATACTGTTAAATGATTGTGGTCTAAAGGGAGCTCATGCAAGTGCCCTTGAGTTTGTGTCTTGTTTTCAAAGAGCAGATCTAAAACAGAATTATTAAACGCACACACACACACACACACACACACATATATATATATATATATATATATATATATATATATATATATATATATGTATATATATATATATATATATATATATATATACTTAAATGCACTTTTTTCTTGCACAATAAACTTCAGATACAAATGAAGTTATATATTCTTTAAAAACAAGCTGTGTCAAGGTGAACTGTGTGGTTTGACTTTGCATCCATAGCAACACTTCATTGGATTATCTGATGTGATGAGATGCTAAGTATGTAGAACATGCCTTTTCCTGAGTCACAGTAAAGGAAATGAGTTAGCAAATGCCAATTCTGCAGAATAAATAAAATGGTTAGATTGACCTAACTACTCTTATCAGGCAATGTCTCTTTTCTGTCCCTATTTCTATGACTGATCTGAGCAAGAAATGACATTACTGTCAGTCTCATCTACTGAATGTGGTTACTTAGCATAGGTTCATAGCTTAGAACTAGGCTAACTGCCCTTGTGAGCCATTTCAAGCCTAGCCAATTACCCCATGTGAGAATCAAACCCTGCATCTTGCATCTGTAAGGTAAACACCTTAACCATTATGCCATCCTCCCACAAAGGAAGAGCCGTATTTTGCATTTGCATTGTGCACAACAGATGACATACTGAAACAGAGTTGTTGGATATGAGGGTGTTAGTTCTATCTTGTCTGCTGAATGAGGCTATACTAGCTAATGCTATTTCATCTAAATGACTTATAGTTTCATAGGTAAGTACTAAGTTAGCTGCCCTTGTGGACCATTTTAACCATAGCCAATTCCCTTTTTGTGCTCAGAATAACCTTTCCATTTGGTTATAGATTGACCTTATCCATCCTGTGGGGGATAATTATATATTACCCCTAATGAGAATAACAGGATCCATGCATGGGATAAAGCATTTAGGAGCTGCCTTGGTCCATTAGTAGTACAGGGGGGAATTCCAGGGGTAAGCTTATGTTTCCCATCCATAAATTTAAATTTTGTTTGAAAATGAACAGGGATAAACTGTGTTTTATGTGGATGGGGAGTCTGTTCCATGGCAGTGGTATCCTCTGCGAGATTGATGTTACAAAGAGGTTTAGATCCATAGAGTGAGAATTTGTGATGCCATTTGACTTACTGATGTGCAGTAAACCCATCAGTAATGGGTCAGAGGATCCCTTGTATGCAAGACACAGGTCACCTCTTAGCAATCTGTAGGATATGGAGTATAGTGACAAGACTCTGAGTTGGTCAAAATGAGGCCATGTGCAAAACTGGGAAAAAGGGGGTTGTTGATGGATGGAATAATACACATCAGTGCATATTATAGGGCTTTTTCAAAGTATTGCTTCAAGAGGAGATCAGAGAAATATTGCATGAGCTGTTTACCAATAGGAACAAAATCTTTGATACCCCCAAAAGTATGTGACGATTATCACAGTGCATCACCAAATAGGTCCCAAATATCATATACAGTGATATGGTAAAACCTTTATTTCCAATATCCAGGCAATTCCTGATAAAAGAAGTGTTATTTTTCTGGAACAACTTTGTCTTAAATATAAGCTATTCTCCATAAATTGTACAATACAAGCTAACACATAATACAAAACACACACTCTTACGGCATCTCATAAATCTCTCACCCTAATACTCCGGGAAATGGTACTGAACTCTGAATCTTATTTTGCCACTTTTTAAGCATATGCTCTTGCCCTCCCCCACACACTGATCCCAGTGCAGTAAACATATTCCTCCATAATGTAAAGCTGCCTGAGCTATCCAAAGCACAGCTAGACATCCTAACATGAGACACAACAATGTGTGAAGTGAAACAAGCCATTTGTGTGAACTGCCCAGTACACTTGGTTCTGATGACCTGCCAAACACTTACATAGAGATGATAAAATCTGATCAGTACTTGTCTCCAGGCCTTCACATTTGGTCATACTTTTCCTGTATGATGGAAATAGGTCATTATAATACTAGTTCATTTGGCAAGCTAAGCTAACACACCCCGCATGATTTGTACATTTTTGCAGACTACAGGATTATTCACCTCCTGTCTTTAATTATTCAGCTAATTCAATATGTAATTGCATCAGATATACTTACGCACTACACATTGTAACACTAGAAAATGATTACTCATGTTTAATCATGTTTAAAAATATTAACCAAGACAGAACAACACACGGTAAGCTCCTTTGGCCATAGCTTCTCCAAATTTATCTTCATTCTGATTTCCTTCTAAACACTGCCACTGTTCTGTCAAAAATATATTGTACTATACTGTAATTTCCTTGCCTGTGTAAAAGCTGGGTTCTGTTTCTCAAAACATGTGTCTGTCAGTCAACAGCACTGCCTTGTTTCATCAGTATTATTTGGTTTGACATTTCAACCCCTTCAATAGCTGTTAATGCAATAACCTAATGGAATGATCCTCTCAACTGTACATATTTTCACAGAATGTCCAGATTTTTGCCTCATATATTTAGTTCATTTTTCATAAAATTGTGGTTTTCTGGCAAATTAGTAGCAAAGCATTAAAGACTGAAGTTAGAAAATAATGACAGACATTTGAGTTTCAGACTTCATACCCTTCAGAAAATTTATGCTAATGCAAAACCTGTTATTCTATCAACATTCTAAGTTTGTAAGAGCAAAATTTAAAAATGTTCCCTATTTTTGGACCTTTGACCCACTTTTATTTATGGCTTTGTCCAGATTTTTTGCTCTAAGAGGTTGAGAGGTATGGAATGCATGCTAGTACTGGCTATGTAATATAAACTGGCTAAGTTTCATGTGGTATTCTCATTCATATGTCAAATCCAGAAAATTCAGTCAGTATCATTATATCTACACCTTATGAATATTTTTCATGTGACAGTGCCTGTGCAAGATGTTCCATATTGCAAATTATAATACTGTTGGATGTGCAGTGCTCCTATTGTAAAAGTCAGGCTTCATAAGAATGCTTCTATATGAAGAAATTCTTGCAAAAAAAAAAATCCAGCAACCTAGACCTGAAACTTTAATTATCTGCTGCACTAGTCTTCTTACATTAGATTATCAAGAACTAGTGCCTTTTAAGCACAAAAATGTATATATGGTCTTCTTACATTATAATTAGATTCAACCGAACCAGTGATTTTCAGACATAAAAGTGCACACATAATCTTACTGCGATCCATCCATTTCTGATAACCAAAACAGGGCTAGAGGGAGATTGGAGCCTATCCCTGGCAGCCAGGGGCAAAAAAACTTTGAATTTAATTCTGGACAGACTGCTGTTTTGTTGGAGAATGCACATACATACAGACACACACACACACACACACACACACACACACACACACACACACACACACACACACACACACAGACACACACACGCTCTTACGTATGGGTATTTTTGGAAGATCATCAGTCACCTTCCTGCGTGTATTTGGGATGAGAGAGGGCACTGAACCACCTTGGAAAAAGCCTTATACACATAACATGGAGGTACATACTCCACATGGAAAGGAACCCAGCCAGGAATCAAACTGAAGACCCTCTTGTTGTGAGGCAGCAGAACTAAAATACTGCCTCCAACAACGATTATATAGCCTACATTTACTTTGAAACATTAGGCAAAGTAACTATTTTATATTAAAAACATAAAATGTATATACTATCAATAACACAGATAGAAAATGTAACAAATAACCTACTAATAATGTCCTCCAGGCTGGGTGTTACTGGGAAATAGCAGATCTTCTAGGGATGAGGATGCCCTTCTCCTGACTGAGCCTCACAACACTTCTGGGTGGTCCCTTATTTCCCTATAATGCTTACCGTGTTGGACATTGCTGCTTACTAACTACATTCTCTGACATACACTAGGTATATAAATTCATCTCTATAGAGTTTCCTCAAGCTGTCCATATTTTTCTTCCCTCCTTTTATACCTTCATATTACCCTCAGATTATTTCATGCTGTGAAGGCATGCATAAATGTCAATTAAACAAAAACAACATCAGCACAACCATTAGTGTTTTCTATCCTAACACTCATATTTCATGCACTCTTCTTAGGAATTTTATTTTGACTGATTGAAAGTATTCAAGGTAGTGGAACTCCCCAAATGAAAAGTACTCAGCATCATACAGTGAGATTTCAAAAGGAGTTAGAATGCAAATGTTGGTTCATTTGATCTATTTTTTTTAGCTTTACTCACGTTTATATGAACTTCAACAATGGCCGCCACTGAAAATGCTAATGCAGCACAGAGCATGCCTGCTGCCATTCTTCTGAGAGGGCTAAGGAGAGAAAAAATAGAAATAAAGCTTAAGACAATGTGCCAGTTTAATTCCTAATATATTTTCAGTTATAAACAGAACACACAGTTACATATTGAGAACGAGTCACTACATTTTTTGTTGATTTGGTTATAAAATTTTTTCTTAAATAATACTTCAGAATGGTTTATTTTCACAGACTAAACAAATGTCCTGTACATCCGTGACACACACCTCATTGTGTCAGACAGTAGTCTGACATAAGAAAATGCTTCAAGGGCTCCCATACTTATGGAGTGCTGCACCTTATCCCCCATCCACCCCCACTTTAACCTGATGATGAAGATGTAACAAAGGTGAAGATGATGATCACAGTAAAGATGAAGGTGAAGATAGCAATGAAGATGAACATGCAATGAAGATGATAATGCTGTAGATATAAGATGATGATGAAGATGGAATGAGGATGATGAAGATGATTGATGAAGATGTCATAAAGATGACGATGACAATGCAATGAAGATTAAGATATGGTGAAAGTAAAGATGAAATGCATTAAGATGTACTTGAAGATGAAGGTAATGAAGATGATGCTATAATGAAGATGTGATGAAGAAGAAGCATGTAGATAACTATTTATTGCTGTGTTATGGCTGCTTTATTACACTGTATGAGAAGAACAATACAATTTACTAGGAATGTTACCCTGTTTTATTTTTGTTACCTTATATTTACATATAACAGCAATTAGATATTTATTGATTTATTGTCTGACTGACTGAAGAAACTATGCAGAAAACATAAAAAACACTAGAACACAGAGGTGATGTAATACCTACTTCTGGACCAACATAGTTTTACAAGTACTCATAATTTCAGACTAGCAGGAGTCCTTCATAAGGAGTTATTAAGTTACTAAAATTAGATACAGTACATTAATATCCACTTTAGTATAGAAAGGAAAGTACATCATGTTTTCTCATTGTCTAAAAAAGAAATTTGAAAAACATGAGTGTGTGAGAAATGTGTGTAGCTATGGTGATTAGTATGTTAATTTGAACTCAGAGACAGGCGCAGTCTTTTTGGTTAAAAGAAAATGTGATAACTACTACCAACAGAATAAGATATTAGCTTAGAACATCTAAATGAGAGAGACAGAGACAGAAGGAGAAAAAAGTGCAAGACAGCGTAGTCCAGGGAAGAATCATGATAAAGTCATGCAGTACCAGAATGACAAATGTTTGTGTCCACTGCCACTTGCCCCAAAGAGACATTCTTAAGTGCTGTAACATCTCATAAAAAAACTACTTAATATCAGACTGAATGACTGAGTTAGCTTATTTGCCATCGGGTGGGGTGGCACTGTTATATATGCAGTAGCACCAGATAAATGCAGCCATTTTCTTCAGTATGAAAATTCACTCCTGGTTAAAAAAAAATAAAAAAGTAAGGGGAAAAAGTTTCAAAATTAGTATTCTTTTTCTGCCAGTGCCAGTTTTATAAATACAGCATCACCATCCAGAATGGAGCTTACTAAGGAAGAATTGTCTACTCAGTAACTAAGAAATCAGCGGACTGTGGTGTTTTCTTATCATGATACTCCTGGATGCTATTCACCAATAATTCTTGGATTCACTTTGATTCATCAAAGGCAGTTTCAACTAATGCAAAGACATAGAATGCAGTTTGCAGAAACCAACTACAGTGAATATTAAAATATTTTTTGAAGGGGGCAAGCTCGCCTGCACCCCCCCCCCCATGTGGGCTGACGCCTCCCACATCCCTCAGAATTATACATACCAACTCTGAGCTGACACAACAGTGGATAAAAAGGCAGTCTTCACTGTCGATGAAAGTGTTCTTGGTGAACTGCATTTGATTTCTTTACATTTGCCAAAACTACCTTTGAAGAAATTACATGCTCCCACAATTCTCACCCTGCTTAAGATAATTCCTTAAATAGCCTGTAATATGAGACTTCAAAGTATGTTGCATTAACAGGAGTAAGACATAGTTACAGATATGACTATTCTAGAGTTAAAATGTAAATGTACAAAGTGAAAATGCCTGATAAATTATTTTTAAATGATTATGAACATTCAGCAGTAGCAAATATTGTGTTTGCATGAGCAGCTTTATCTTAATTATATATTTTTAATAGGTAGCAACCAAATAATTAAAATATTTATAACTTTTCCATACACATATTTTAAATAGTATACATAATAATCTCTAAATAATTTACAGGTAGAAAGGTTTTAGAACTCTTGTTATCATGGAGCTGTCTTTCAGCTCTTTTGTTTTGCGTAATGTGAACAGGGGACAAACAGATACCATATTTATGCTAGCACAGGATGTAAGTTTATTTAAATTTTCTCAAGTTAGATAATGAAATTTTGAAGTCTGACTTACGTAAAGTTAATTTTACATTTGTAAATCGCAGGATAGATCATCCAATCAAAAAGAGGAATGAAGACAAGAATGAGCATAGGTCCAAGCATCTGCAACCAAAAGATTGAATTAGAACCATGCTAAAACAAAGTTAAAACACAAGGCGTTTACATCAGTAAGACAATGCACCAGATATCTGCAGTGCTCCAACATTACACAACACCATTCTCTTACAAAGTTTCGCTGATTTTAAACTATTCCTAAAACAGGTGTATGAAAATTCCTTTTAACCAGTAAGTTTCAAAATAATTACCCCCTATTTTGAGAAAAAAAGTTTTCTAAGCAAGATTTACACAGTCACAACATTTATAGACAGAAAAGTTTCTCTCTCTCTATCTATCTGTCTGTCTGTCTATTTGTCTATATAGATATTTATGTATGTCAGCTGATCAAATGACCAGCTATGTCAATGACTGGGATATCAACGTTGGTGCATCAAAACATAGATTGTTGACATGTTCTGCATATGCTCCGGGGATGATCCCAGAGCAGGCTAAACCAAATGCAAGTGTTTTTGTCTGGATATTTAAAAACTCATAAACTTGAACCATATGCCAGAAACGCAAAACCTGCTCTCTTGCAGAGGGATAAGTCCCCCCACCCCATAGCTAATCATATATACTACTTCCAAGATCACACAAGCCCCAGGGAAAGGGAATATTCCCTTACCCAGAGATTGTTGATCTCACACACCTATGGCACATCTGTGTCAGTCCACCAAATGGTGATCACCACACAGATGTCCACTTACCTGGTCATTTGACCAGTTGCTCTAAACCCATATATACATATATATCTTTTTTGCTAAATGTGCAGCCTATCAGCTATAACGGATAGCTCTAAATGGAAGGGGTGTACTGCTCTGACATTAAACTGCATGCGAAGATGTACTGGGGAGCTTGGAGGAGTGGGGGGGGGTGGAAGGGGTGTACTGCTCTGATATTAAACTGCATGAGAAGATGTACACAAGTAGAGATGAAAAAGGCAACACACACACACACACACACACACACACGCACACGCACACACACACACACACACACACACACACACACACACACACACACACACACACGAGTACACACGAGTACACACACACACACACACACACACACACACACACATGCGCACGCACGCACACACACGCACACACACGCACACACATGCACACACACCCACACATACTAATACAAGAGCAAGATTAGAACAACCAAATAGCCAATCAACCTAAGTGGCATGACTCTGGTAGTTGACAGGAAAATGCTCTGCAGACAGCAATCAAAGGAAAGAACTGAATGCCAGACCTTGGATATGTCAGGTAATGGTAACAGCACTAACCACTGTATCATTATTCCATCCCATTAATGACCAGTTGCTATGATTTCAGAATCAGATTATGATATCTTTATAAAGACCATAAACTTTACCAGTGTAGCTTTTGCTCTATTCATTCCTCATTCTGCTCTGTTAGCTTTATTGTGTCTGTTGGATAATTTGTGACTTTTAAAATATTTTGCATGCATAAATATGAATTTTAAGAGAAATTAGTGTTACTTTTCTGCTGCTATAATCCCAATGTGTTAGGAGCTGGATTTACTTTGTATTAAAGAGTGCTGTGTTTACAGAGAAAACAAATGTGCCTTTTATTAACATCAGTGGGCACAGCTATCTTTAATTAAATATAATAAAGCCTCTGAAGACAGGACTGAGAGAAGGAAATGGGAGCTGAGTGGAATGGACTGCTATTGGGTCCACAGATGTGTCAGGTGTGTGCACAAGTTACTTTGTTAGAAGGCTTACATATCTGTCTAAGAACTGTATTTATCTCTTTGCAGAAGAAAAAACCTTACTGTCATATGACAAATTATCTTTGGGCCACCTATTATGTACAGACAAAATGTCAAAATGTTTAACTGAAGTCAATCAATTAGGAGAAGCAACCAGTGAAAAAAGTACATAAGAAAGCAGGTTAAAAGTGAATTACTGCTGCTGGAGAATGTGACTTATTTATGAAGATAAAGGTTAAGTTTTATAATATTCTATTGCTATAACTCATGGCAGTATTCAGGTCAAGTGATAGAACCTGGTACCATCAAAGTATGCATCTACAGACTGATAAAATAAAACAGAGAACCAAAATGCAGAGAACCCTGTCAGCTTTTGCATGGTAACTACTAACAATTTAGTCTTGTCTTACAAGAAATTGCTTCCATTTTTATGGCCTCCAGATACAGTGAAAAGTCAGAGGCTGAAAGGCTGGCAGGCACAATGGAACAAAAGCATCATGTATAAAAAATAAGTGGGAAGATGCTCTAATTAACCATTTAGACATTTCCAGTATTGTAACCATTACAGCATACTCCCACTTATTTGATGCATTTGTGATGGCCAGTCTTGTTATTGACATTTGAAGACAATCATAAGGCTTTTTTCAGTTATGTTAGGAACCTGGGATGCAACTCCCAGACTTGTTCTGAGTTGATTCTAAGTGACAAAAAATACACTGAACCCACAGACATCGCCAATATCCTGGCAGACAGGTTCAGTGCAACCCCCCCCCCAAAAGAGCAAGTATCTATCCCGGCAGAGTGCAGCCTCCCAAACATCTCTGATGCTCAGGTGAAGGCCGCCCTCTCCAAAGCAAAAACACTGCTTCCATGGGACCAGATGGCATCCCAGGTTGTGTCCTACATGAACTCCAAGAAGAACTAATCCCTCAAGTAAAACTGCTGTACAATCTCAGCCTCACTGCAGGATATGTGCCCAAAGAATGGCGTACAGACAGTGGTCCCACTCCACAAAGGTGGCGCCTCTGCGGACCCTGGAAACCATCACCCCATAAGCCTGATTAGCCTAGTCTGCAAGGCTATGGAGAGGATCATCATGGAACTCATAAACAAAGACATTGGGGACCTACAGACACTAGATCCTACCCAATTTGGCTTCATCAAGGGCAGATCCTGCCTTTTGAACCTGGTCAACTTCTTCAAACATTCACCAAGGCCATAGATGAAGGGAAGGTAGTCCACACAGTCTATCTGGACCTCGCAAAGGCATTTGACACAATACCCCACTCGGGCATCATAGATAAGCTATCCAGCCTAAATATAAACCCCTATGTCACAAGATGGGTTGCAAACTGTCTCAAAGACAGAACCCACAGAGTCAGAGTTGCTGTAGCCATGTCAGACTCGAAACCGGTCACAAGTGGCATCCCACAAGGTTCTGTCCTGGGACCTCTCTTGTTCAGTATTTACTTTTCTGAGGTACAGGCCAACGTGGGAGGACTATGGCTCACCAAGTTCGCAGATGACTGCAAACTGAGTGCCATAATCGACTCTCCAGCTGACACAAACATCCTTCAAAAAGGTCTCGCAGAGACGGATAACTGGTGCCAGAGCCATGGTCTAAAGCTAAATGCCAAAAAGTGTACAGTCTTACCCTTTGGCAAAAACAATGTGCCCACAAATTACCACATAGGTGGTAACCCATTAAGTACAGAGAAAGTAATTAGGGATCTGGGGACCCAAGTTTATAGCAATCTCTCCTTTGACAACCACATTGCCAAAGTAGTTAGAAAGACCTTCTACATAGCCCACCTCATCATGAAAGGATTCACATCTAGATCAAGAGAGGTAATCGTGCCCCTTTATTCATCCCTCATCAGGCCCATCATAGAATACAATGCCCCCTTTGGGATGTACCTTACCCAACACCTGCAGCAATTAGAAAGACCCCAAAAGTACCTCACCAGGAGGATCAAGGGACTCAAACAGATGCCATATGCTGCTCGGTTAAAAAAACTCCAGCTCTACTCAGTTGCATACCGCCTATTTCAAGGCGATCTATGCCTGACATATAAAGCTATGTCCAACCCAGAATTAATGGACATGCTCCACCTCAGTAAATCTAAATCCTTTAGAGCCACACGATCGAGGGAATTGAACCTCAGCACAGAAATAAATAGAACATGCTGGAGGGACAGATTCATAACCCAGAGGCTCCCTTCGCTCTGGAATAGAATTCCAATTCATGTTAGGCAGAGCACTTCATTGAATCTCTTCAAGAAGAATCTTGATGAGTGGATGGGGATCGTAGGTTTGTCCCGGGATTACTTCCGTGTCACTATTAGACAGAGGCACAGTAAACTAAACTTTAAAAGGGCACTGTATACTCAAATCAAGGGGTGGCGTAAGCCAAACACAATCGGGCTAGGCTTATAAATGCCCCAGGGCAGATAGCCTAGTATGAACCTATGAACCTATGGTTTGTTTGCAGTGTGTTGTACTTTTCAAACAGGTGGTGCATTTTGGAGCATTTTCTCATTGTTTTCTATTCTAATGACAGTGGAGTTAGTATATATTGGGTGGGTTGCCCTCCTGCCAAAATAATAATAATTAAAAAAAAAAAAAAAAAAATATATATATATATATATATATATATATATATATATATATATATATTTTTTTTGTGTGTGTTTTTTTATGATTTTTGAAATACAGTTTTCAGAGCTGAATTTTCAAAAAAGTATAACTCCAATTTTGTTAACTTGATGGAATGTAGAGAAATCAGTAATTAGTGTGGATATGTGTGTTAGCAAAAAACTGTAATTTTCTCTAACTAATAAAACAGCCGGTGCACAAACTTAGTGTGAACCAAACAAAAAGAAACACCAGATGTCCCACAGCAGCGTAATTTATTGGTATAGTAAGCGCTTTCAGGGATCCAACCCTTTCATTAGACTACATGTAAAAGAACATTACAATGTTTAAATAGTGCCATCAAAGACAATCAACATTTAAAAATACAGTAGCATCAATACACTTAAAACCAATAAAACTTACTCTCTGAAATCAACTATGATAAATGCAATACAAAATAAATGCTTATATATATATATATATATATATACATATACACATATACACACATACACACATGCACATATATGCATATCCATATTATACACACAACCAAATATGTGCAAACCCTGCATATAAAAAGCAAACCTGAACATAGAAATATTTTATAGAAGATATCTAAAAAAAATGTAGTGTTTCAATGGCTTAGTCTTTAAAAAAGGTTTCAAAGACACCTTATTATTCAAACAGGAGGTTTATCAGCACTGAATAACATAATCCATCTCTGTTCAG
Source organism: Protopterus annectens (assembly GCF_019279795.1). Taxonomy (NCBI): domain Eukaryota; kingdom Metazoa; phylum Chordata; order Ceratodontiformes; family Protopteridae; genus Protopterus; species Protopterus annectens. Next base: position 1,241,361,852 of record NC_056729.1, read on the forward strand.
CAGCTTCTGTATGATTAACTAAATCACCTCCTCTCCTGTTATTAAATAACATTTCCAAAACTAAAAATTTAAATATATGGTTAGATCCTTCTTTCATATTGTGCATAGCCACAGTGCTACTCTCTTTACAATTTCTAATGTCATGATAGTGTTCCAATATTCAATCTTTAAGGCATCCGTTAGTTTTACCGATATAGAATGAAAAACATATCACACAATATGCAAAGTAAACAATATTTGAAGTCTTACAATCTGCATAGTGGTTGCTATTAAAACTAAAACCTATGTGTGGATGTGTAACACTACTGCCTGTATGAATATGTGTACAAGCTGTACAACTTCTGCAAGCATAGGTGCCTATCCTGTCTGACTTACATGAAACATTGGGTGTATCAGACCTATAACATAAATGGCTTTTTAAAGTTCTATTGTTTCTAAATGTAAAATTCAGTCTAGCATCAATCACGTCCTTTAATCCATCAACTGTGGAAAGAATGCCCCAATTTCTTTTAATGACATCACAAAATGTACTGATATTGCTGGCAAAAGTCAGTGGCATCCTTAATTTGTTACCACTCACATCTTTATATACACTTGCACTACTGACTTCTATATTATTGGTGGAGCTCAAGACCACTCTATCTCTAAAATAAGGTTTACAACGGTCACCCCTTGTCTTCCAAGCTTCATCTATATGCCTATCAATCATTAGGCTATCATAACCTCTCTCTAGGAACTCAGATTTTCATTTCTAAAGTGCTACATGTAACTCTTCATCATCATTGTAGAGCCGCATTACTCTAAACACTTGCCCTTTAATCACATTGCATTTGGTATGGTTTGGATGCATACTTGTATTGTGCAAGAAATTGTTCTTTCTAACAGACTTTCTATAGAGGCTAGTCTTAACATCATTCAGTTGGTCTTTACTCACCTTCACATCGAAGAACTCAATTTCATGAACAGAGTACTTAAATGTGAATCTAAGAAAGTCAGTTGTCTCATTTATAATAGTTGAATTTAGAGAGTAAGTTTTATTGGTTTTAAGTGTATTGATGCTACTATATTTTTAAATGTTGATTGTCTTTAATTGATAGTACTATTTAAACCTTGTAATGTTCTTTTACATGTAGTCTGATGAAGGGGTTGGATCCCTGAAAGCACTTACTATACCAATAAATTACACATATGTGTGTTGACCCCTGCTAGATTCCTGTATTTTACCAGAGAGCTACTATTGTACCATATCTGAGTGAAATAGTTCCTTTTTACAACCATCTTATAATTTATGTAAACTTTGTAAGATAGTAAAAGGGATGCGCTTTTTAAACTGTAATATACAACATCTTTTCATTGTTTAGAATTGTAGTAAACAGAATACTGATTGAAATAAAAGATAATATGTAGCACTTGGCATTACATGACAATGGGTGTCTAATACAGCTGTACATAGTGATGTAACAGGCATGTTGGGCCTGACTGTTCGTCATTATATAGGACAATGAGCATCTAAATACAGCTGTACATGGTGATGTAATAGGCATATTGGGCCTGACTGTTCATCATCATATAGAACAATGAGTGACTAATACAGCTGTACATGGTGATGTAATAGGCATATGGCACCTGACTGTTCGTCATTATATAGGACAATGAGTGCCTAATACAGCTATACATAGTGATGTAATAGGCATATTGGGCCTGACTGTTCGTCATCATATAGAACAATGAGTGTCTAATACAGGTGTACATGGTGATGTAATAGGCATATTGGGCCTGACTGTTCATCATCATGTAGGATAATGAGTGTCTAATACAGCTGTACATGGTGATGTAATAGGCATATTGGGCCTGACTGTTCATCATTATATAAAACAATGAGTGTCTAATACAGGTGTACATGGTGATGTAATAGGCATATTGAACCTGACTGTTCGTCATTATATAGGACAATGAGTGTCTGATACAGGTGTACATGGTGATGTAATAGGCATATTGGGCCTGACTGTTCATCATCATGTAGGACAATGAGTGTCTAATACAGCTGTACATGGTGATGTAATAGGCATATTGGTCCTGACTGTTCGTCATTATATAGGACAATGAGTGTCTAATATAGCTGTACATGGTGAGGTTGGGAGGGTGGCCTAATGGTTAAGGTGTTTGCCTAACAAACACAAGGTGAGGGTTTGAGTCTTACAAGGGGTAATTGGCTAGGCTTAAAATGGCAGTTAGCTTAGTACTAATCTATGAACCTAAGTACTCTATGTAATAGGCATATGGGACCTATGGGACCTAACTGTTCATCATGTAAGACAATGAGTGTCTAATACAGCTGTACATGGTGATGTAACAGGCATATTGGGCCTGACTGTTCATCATCATGTAGGACAATGAGTGTCTAATACAGCTGTACATGGTGATGTAATAGGCATATTGGGCCTGACTGTTCATCATCATGTAGGACAATGAGTGTCTAATACAGCTGTACATGGTGATGTAATAGGCATATTGGGCCTGACTGTTCGTCATTATATAGGACAATGAGTGTCTAATATAGCTGTACATGGTGAGGTTGGGAGGGTGGCCTAATGGTTAAGGTGTTTGCCTAACAAACACAAGGTGAGGGTTTGAGTCTTACAAGGGGTAATTGGCTAGGCTTAAAATGGCAGTTAGCTTAGTACTAATCTATGAACCTAAGTACTCTATGTAATAGGCATATGGGACCTATGGGACCTAACTGTTCATCATGTAAGACAATGAGTGTCTAATACAGCTGTACATGGTGATGTAACAGGCATATTGGGCCTGACTGTTCATCATTATATAGGACAATGAGTGTCTAATACAGCTATACATAGTGATGTAACAGGCATTTTGGGCCTGACTGTTCATCATCATGTAGGAGAATGAGTGTCTAATACAGCTGTACATGGTGATGTAATAGGCATATTTGGCCTGACTGTTTGTCATCATGTAGGACAATGGGTGTCTAATACAGCTGTACATGGTGATGTAATAGGCATATTGGGCCTGACTGTTCGTCATTATGTAGGACATGAGTGTCTAATACAGCTGTACATGGTGACATAATAGGCATATTGAGCCTGACTGTCATCATGTAGGACAATGAGTGTCTAATACAGCTATACATGGTGATATAATAGGCATATGGGACCTGACTGTTCATCATCATGTAGGACAATGAGTGTCTAATACAACTGTACATTGCCGTGTAATAGGCATACTCGACCTCACTGTTCATCATCATGTAGTGTCTCTGGCATGTACTGACTGAATCTTTGTTTTGCTTTGTATTGACAACGCCCAAAATTCAATAACAATTGCACCCCTTGAGGACAATATGTTAAACTCATCTGAATTTTGTCTTATTTTTAAATCCTATGATGCTGAGAAAATAAACCATAATTTGATAGTGTCGCGATAAAAAGTCTTAACTGTTAAAAACTTTTGGCCACAGACACTTACCTTGTGTACTGGAACAAATATACAAAGTATGCAACTGTCACTGTAGACTGCACTAAGTAACATAGTTTACAACTTTTCTATTTGAATGATGTAACAGATGAAGTAATCTCTCAACTAATCAAAGCTTTATTATTCAGATAATTAAAAATGAATTTTATATTCTGCAGGTAAGTGCAGTAGAGAAAAAAGTCAATAAACTGTACAAATGATTTCTTACCTGCATTTGATCTGGCTTAACAGCAAATATTCCCTGAAAAAAATCAATTTGGTTGGCAAGAATTAACCAACATCAGTCAATAAAGTATGTATATATTAAGTAAATGGAATAACTGCATATGATAAGATCAAATATTTCCCTTCATTTTCTCTATATTTATTCATTTGTGCATACTATGAGTGTAGAAATAGGTCTGTGTTATATTTGTAATTCGAAATTGTAGCATATCTATGTATCTATATGTCTGTCTGTGTGATGTGCTTGAATTAATGTTTTTTTCAAAACTATGCCAGGGAGTGGGAGTTTGGTATTTGTGTATGTTCATGAAAGAATGTAGGGTTTGTTGAAGTCTGAATTTGCCAAATGTAGGTGGATACTGTATGCATATAAGAAGGTAAGTGTGGCTTGTGTCTTTTAATGCCAAAACATTTGGATATATCAACATTTTCAGCATTAGTGGTTAGTTGCGTGTATATGTGATCATATACAGTACAGGTTAAGGTAAAGGGGATAGATTTTTTTAGTGTTATGGTTGAATTTTGTCACATTTGCTGTGCATCTGAGTCTTTTTTCTGTAGTGATTGTGTTGAAGAAGGGTTTTTTTCTAAGGTAAGGTAAGGTGCAGAATTAGATACAGAGGTAAGGTTAGACTGTATTGGTAAGGTGGTACAGGGGAACTTCATCAGTGAACCTGCACAAACTAAAAGCCAGAACATCCCAAAGAAAAGCCAGAATTACCTAACTACAACAATACTCACCACGACCTTTCAATGTGATAACAGCTAATTTTTCCACTTCAACATTAATTAGATTGGGACACATTTCATTGACTGTGTACTGAAGCTTCTAAGGGGTGCGCGTGCGCTCTCACACACACACACACACACACACACACACACACACACACACACACACACACACACACACACACACACACTCATTGTTTATGCTCTGAGAAAACCTCAGAGTATGTAACTGAAAAACAGTGTTATTTGCAGGGGGCAAGCTCCTCTGCACCCCACATGCGGGGGTCTGTGCACCCACACCACCTACTAATTATATATTCTAACTGTAAAATTGTACAGTCCTTAGGGAAATGGCATATTCCCCAACCCTGGTTATTATGCAGTCTCACACAGTTCGCAACTATCTGCATTACTATTTGTGCAGCTGTTTGAATGCATACTGGCTGACATAACCATACCAGGTTAGTATCATTCCTACAGTTCTGTTATCTTACATGATGCCACTAATATCATAAATAACTCTGATTTTCACAGTTGTTAGTACATCATTTAAATTTAACTCATTCAATACTTACAAAGTCTGTGTACATTGTTGTAGCTTGTAATGTCCATCGTGAACCCTGAAAAAGTATATTTAAGTTAGGAATTTTGTTTAAATTTCTGTTTAAAGAATATACAGAATGTAAATTCTAGGAGCTAAAACATAATATAGTGAAAAAAGCACAAAATAATGTTAGAAATGCATCCGCAGACTTCTTGCTTAGCATAAATTATCAATACATCCTCAACAGTAACTTTGTTTGAATATATTGCTGTTATGATAAGTTTTTCTCTGTCTTCCATGACCTCCTGTCCTCATTTGTTCAGGTGAATCTACCTGCATGACAGTTAGGAACTTTACCTTCTAGGTATGAAAATCAGAACAACCTGATAAAAGAGTCACCAAATGCGTGGTGTAGTTCATAGGTTAGGTTCATAGGTTCATACTAGGCTATCTGCCCTGGGGCAATTATAAGCCTAGCCCGATTCTGTATGGCTTACGCCACCCCTTGATTTGAGTATACTGTGCCCTTTTTAAGGTTTAGTTTACTGTGCCTCTGTCTAATAGTGACACGGGAGTAATCCCTGGGACAAACCTACGATCTCTCATCCACCTATCGAGATTCTTCTTGAAGAGATTCAGTGAGGTGCTCTGCCTCACATGAACTAGAATTCTATTCCAGAGCGAAGGGAGCCTCTGGGTTATGAACCTGTCCCTCCAGCAAGTTCTATTTATTTCTGTGCTGAGGTTCAAGTCCCTCGAGCGTGTGGCTCTAAGGGGTTTAGATTTACTGAGGTGGAGCATGTCCATTAATTCTGGATTTGACATAGCTTTATATGTCAGGCATAGATCTCCTCGAAGTAGGCAGTATGCAACTGAGTAGAGCTGGAGTTTTTTTAACCGAGCAGCATATGGCATCTGTTTGAGACCCTTGATCCTCTTAGTGAGATACTTTTGGGGTCTTTCTAATTGCTGCAGGTGTCGGGTAAGGTACATCCCAAAAGGGGCATTGTATTCTATGATGGGCCTGATGAGGGATGAATAAAGGGGCACGATTACCTCTCTTGATCTAGATGTGAAACCCTTCGTGATGAGGTGGGCTATGTAGAAGGTCTTTCTAACCACTTTGGCAATGTGGTTTTCAAAGGAGAGATTGCTATCAACTTGGGTCCCTAGGTCCCTAATAACTTTCTCTGTACTTAATGGGTTTCCGCCTATGTGGTAATTTGTAGGCACATTGTTTTTGCCAAAGGGTATGACTATACATTTTTTGGCATTTAACTTTAAACCATGGTGCTGGCACCAGTTATCTGTATCTGTGAGACCTTTTTGAAGGATGTTTGTGTCAGCTGCAGAGTTGATTATGGCGCCCAGTTTGCAGTTGTCTGCGGTTGGTGAGCCATAGTCCTCCCACGTTTGCCTGTACCTCGGAAAAGTATAGACCGAACAAGAGTGGTCCCAGGACAGAACCCTGTGGGACACCACTTGTGACCAGTTTAGAGTCTGACATGGCTCCAGCAACTCTCACTCTGTGGGTTCTGTCTTTGAGCCAGTTTGCGACCCATCTTGTGACATAGAGGTTTATATTTAAGCTGGATAGCTTATCTATGATGCCCGAGTGGGGTATTGTGTCAAATGCCTTTGCAAGGTCCAGATAGGCTGTGTGGACTACCTTTCCTTCATCTATGGCTTTGGTGACTGGTTTGAAGAAGTCAACCAGGTTCAAAAGGCAGGATCTGCCCTTGACAAAGCCAAACTGGGTAGGATCTAGTGTCTGTAGGTCCCCAATGTCTTTGTTTATGAGCTCCATGATGATCCTCTCCATAGCCTTGCAGACTAAGCTAGTCAGGCTTATGGGGTGATAGTTTCAGGGTCCGTAGAGGCTCCACCTTTGTGGAGTGGGACCACTGTTGCTGTATGCCATTCTGTGGGCACATATCCTGTAGTGAGGCTGAGACTGTATAGCTGTTTTATTTGAGGGATTAATTCCTCTTGGAGTTCATGTAGGACACAACCTGGGATGCCATCTGGTCCCATGGAAGCAGTGTTTTTGCTTTGGAGAGGGCAGCCTTCACCTGAGCATCTGAGATGTTTGGGAGGTAGCCCTCTGCGGGATAGATACTTGCTCTTTTGGGGGGGAGGGGGGGAGAAGTTTGCACTGAACCTGTCTGCCAGGATATTGGCGATGTCTGTGGGTTCAGTGTATTTTTGTTGTTTAGAATCAACTCAGAACAAGTCTGGGAGTTGCATCCCAGGTTTCTAACATAACTGAAAAAAGCCTTATGATTGTCTTTGGTGTCCTGTGCAATTTTTCTCTCGAAGCTGGCCTTGGAGGAGTTTATGAGGGATCGTAATTTTTTGCTAGTACTGATCAGAGATGCCTTCCTATTAGGGATTTTGCTCTATCATGTAGTAGCTTCCTCCTTCTGTTGTACAGTTTATTTATGGCAGGGGTCCACCAAACTGGACGCCTGCCTTTGGATGATTGGGTCTTGGTTTTGTTTGGGATAACATGATCCATGCATTCCTGGAGATGTCCGTAGAATGCGTTTATATAGGATTCTGCAGTTTGGGCCGTAGTTTCCACTGGCCCTGGGGCCTTGAAGGATTCCACTTCGGTTTTGAGAAGTGAGAAGTTCGCTTTTGAGAAGTTTTTCACTGTGGTTTTCTGGGCTGGGGGTGGGGTCGGGATGTGGACATCCAGTGAAATTAATTTATGGTATGATCTTACCAATGAGGGATATACTTCTGGTGTGGAGCATAGAGTCCCCATGTTGGTAATGATCAGGTCTAGTATGTTGTCCCCTCTTGTGGGAGTGGTGACTAGTTGTTCCATAGCATTTGAGTTTATAATTTCCAGGAACCTTTGGGCTAAGGTGCTGGGGCTTGAGTAGTGCTCCCAGTCAATGTTTGGGTAGTTGAAGTCGCCCAATATAATGGTGTTCGGAGAGATCTTCATGTTCTCCAATGTTTTCAGGAAAGCTGAGTGGGATTCCTGACTTTGAAAGGGTGGTCTGTAGGATGCTATAAACTGAAAAGCAGTCTTGCCCACTGTTAGTTGCACATGGATGGTCTCTGATACTTCGTGCAATGCCACTACCCTGGAGGTGTGGATATCCTTGATAAATATGGAAACTCCCCCTCCTTTTGTGGTTCGGTCTGGGTTTTGGGGCCGAAAAGCATGATATGAGGTATAGCCTGGTAGTGCTGGGGTGCTCTCTGGAGCCTTGAACCAGGTTTCTGTCACTGCACAGATATCGATGTTCTCCATACTGAGGAGAGCTACGAGTGCATGCATCTTGAGGTTAAGACTTCTGGCGTTTAGCAGCATTACCCTTAGTTTCTTGTTCCTTGTGCTGTCTATGGGGGTGGGTTTGACTTTTGAGCCTTGCCTAAAAAGGCACTATGGGGTGGCAAAGCCTTTGCCAATATCCGAAAGCCCAGTGGTGACAGGTGCAAGCCGTCCTAAGCGAAACAACGTGGCTTGTCGAGCATGTCATCCCAGGCTGACAGACACTGGATCCCCTTTGAATGACACCAAAATTTTAGCCAATTGTTAAAATCGATCATTTTGTCTTTGTACTGTGGCATCATTCTAGGTGAGGGTAAGATGCTGCTCAAGGTCAGGGTCATGCCAGCCTGGGCTACATGATCAGAGAGCTCCTCTATGTCTCTTTTCATGCAGTCCAGGGAGGTACGTCTCAGGTCATTCACACCAGCATGCACAATGACTGAGTCATATTTGTATTTGGTTTGGAGTGACCTGAGTGCTTGCATTATGTGGCGGATCCTAGCACCCGACAGGCAGCTCACCGTGAAAAAAACACAAACAACGTCAGAACAGTATAAATGGGTATGCCAAAGTAGTTGTCACTTAGACATGAAAAGAAAAAAAGTATTTATTTCATAACTGGTAGCATTTTGTATCATGGATAACAACCTTGTGACATTTTTGTAAAGAATGGGATAGGAATTTCAACCAGTGTCATCTCCAACAACCTTCCAAAAGACAAATGATCACAGAACTCTTCATTAAATGGTAATTGTGGTAAACAAACAATTACACAATTTTGTAATGTCTTTGTCACTGATTACAGAAAAGTTCTTCAAATGATATTTTGAGAATGCCTATAATATCATTACAGTTTAGATTCTGAAGTTTAAGTTTCCCTTTGGGCTAAACTGTACTCGTCAAAATTCAGTGATTGTGGAGAACACTGGATTTTTTGTAAAATGGGTCCAGAATAATGAGTGGCATGGTTACAATGGCAAATAATTTTCTGCTGCTTGATAACTATATTGCATGGTGTGATGTTATTTCTAAATAGGACATGTAAGTAGAAAGACTGGCTAGCTGGCTAGCTTGAAGGACAGATAGATAGACAGACATGTCAAGAGAAATGACATAGACAGATAGATGGATAAATATAGACAGAATAGAGAAATTGTTCTATTAATAATATTTGTAATGGGAACTGTAACATTCCTAAAGCTCCTACATCTTTCTTAAAGATGGAGAGTGGAGATTAGGTGGTCTTCAGTCCCATAGTACAATCTCTGTGAACTATAAGAATGATATGGTAGCATCTGTCAAAATATGTTACCATTGTAACATTTTAGCAACTACACAAAAACACTGCTGAGGTCTAGTTCATTGTCACCTACAACTCTGAGTTGTAGTCATAGAGCAAATGTTTAAGTATAGTCCCTATTTTAACATTTATACATTTTACTGAATATTATAAAGACGTATGATCTATTGCTGAAAACAAATAAAATGAACTTACTTAAAACTGCAAAAATCACTTGTGCCTATAGCTTATGAAAAAGAACGTATCTAAAGATGTATGAAACTATCCTCCATGACATTTTTAATCATGTAGTGATGTAACTAGTTACCAGAGCTAAACTTGTTCATCAATACTCAGGAGTAGAGGGCTACAGGCCCAGGATTCTTAAATTATCAAATAGGTCTAGTGGATATATAGACGATTACATAGCTTTGACATGCTAAATTGACAACCCTAGTCATCTAATAGATAATTCTAGTTTCATGTTAAAACCACTCTGTCCACTTATTAACAAATATTTGTCTACAGTCACCCATCCCCACCATTTTTCTAAGCTTGTTTGCTCAGCCATCAAGTTTCTAATTTCCTCTCATTTAGTGTCTTACTCCTTTTCCGATTCTTTGTGACTACCTTTTTGGCCACCAACAAAATCAAGCCCAGAAAATGTTTCTCATGTTTCCCCCAACCCTGCACTGGTCAGTATTTCAACAAAAATATCACTGAGGCAACAGCTCTCTCCTGTAGAAAGATCTCTTTTATCAGTTCTTTAAAATCACAAAACAAATCGGTTCATAGGTAATGACTAGAGTAACTGCCCTTGTGGGCCATTTTAAGCCTAGCTAATTTCCCTTCCAAAGGTGAGAATTAAGCCCAGTACCTTGTGCCTGTAAGGTAAAAACCTTAACCGTTATACTGACTCCCAAATCCCGCAACTAGTTTCCTCACTCTTCTTTAGTCCAGGTTAGGCAGAGTCCCTCATTGACTCTCTTCAAGAGGAATCTTGATGAGTGGATGGGGGATCGTAGGTTTACCCCGGGTATCACTTCTGTGTCACTGTTAGACAGAGGCACAGTATACTAACCTCGAAAAAGGGCATAGCAAAATTCATTTAAAATGGGTGGCGAAAGCCAAACACACTCTGTCTAGGCTTATAAATGCCCTAGGGCAGATAGCCTAGTATGAACCTATGAACCTTTACAGATTCATATTTCAAACTTATTTAATACGTAAACAGTCCAGGAGATATTAAAAGACCTAGCCCAGTTTCCCAATTGTCCCAAAGGACTGCATAATTAAGTGACTAGTTCAAGGTCACACTTTAGGCAAATGAAGGGTGATGTAATCAAACCTTGTACCTCATGAAACAGCACCCTAACAGCTCATACTGTTAATCCTCCTTGCTAAACTGCCAGATGACTTTTCTTCATTACATCTTCAGCATAGTCCATTTATGCTTGGATATGTTGCAGTTTCACAGGAATATAAAATATTCACACAGACATTTCCAAGTAAAAATACAAGATATTCAAAACTTGCCGGAGTACCTGGGGATCTGACATATCTGTGCCCATTTGTCTTTAGATAATTCTGTCGCAAGCTGTTGATACTAATTTCTTATGATTTTCTCCATATCTTTTTTCATCTTCTCTAACACCTCACATACTTTACTTATCAGGTCCTCCACTCTTATTTCAACAAAAACATTCAGTAATAGTGGTATTCCTGTTGTTTTTACTTAGGTATATTTTAATCTCTTAAATTTAAAATTCAGCAGCCCCAATAACAAAGTCTATTCTTATAATCTTGACTAAATTTCACTTTAGCCTTCTCTGATGACAGACATTTTCCCAGTTCTGTAATTTGTTCCAAGTATCTCAAGCTGTCCATATTCTCTGGTTTCAAACCACTTCACTTCATAATTGATCCCCAGCCACAAAGCCTGGGTACAATCATCTTATTATTTTTCCTCAAAAAGATGAACATTTGAGAAATTTCCTGTGATGGTCAACAGTTTATTGCAGTAACTTTTGTTTTCATTTGTTTTTTTTCTTTATAGCAAGATAAATAATGAACATTCTCCAATATCAAAACAGTCCTCTCAGATCTTACCATATACACTAACAAGACATCTGCAAATATATACAGCCAAACATGATTGTTATCTAGTTAACAGTCCCCTAATTGTAATTGCCTCACCAGTATGGCAAGGGGTTTGAGATGTAGTTAGAACAAAAAAGGAATATACGACTTCCCTTCCTCGTTCACGTGATTGACAGAAAAGGGCTTGAAAGCCCCTACTGATCTCCAAGAATAATAGTACAAAACTCTCAAGAAATCCCATTCCTTCCAACACTGCCATGAGGAATGGTTACTCATCTCTGTCAGATGCTTTTTACAGCATGCAGACTCAGGATTGTTATTTTTTCTTAGTTTCTTCAGCATTGTAAAAGTACCATCTTTTTATTACTGTCGGTTGTTTGCTATTCCCCCACAAACAACACTACTCCAAGTGAACCAGATTTAGCGCTTCATCCTGTTGCCCTCACCAACAGCCTTATAATAATGACTTAAGATAGATATGGGTCCCTAGGAGGATAGAAACTGGGGATTCTTAACATTTTTGGAATAACTTCAATAAACAGTAGTTGTGCATCTACAGTTATACTGGCTCTTGATTCAAAGTAAATCAGCAAAACCCAAGCGGAACAGAAGGTGTACACGTCTCCAAGTAAATCCAAAAGTAGTTTATTCAAACTGTAAGTGCTTTTGCAATGGTCAACATTGTTTCCTCAGACATAAAAACAACTATATAGAAACAGTTTAAATGCACACATATATCTAATTCAAACCAATCCCACTTGTTAAAAAGCCTTCCAAAAAAAAAGCCAATTATACAACAATCACAAATTTAAAGAAATATTACATAGATGATTCTCATTTTAACTTCCTATAGGTTTAAGTGAGACTGAGTCATTCAGCCCATGTCCCCTATGTGCCCCAAACCTTAAAATCCATTGGGGCTCTACTGTTTCATTCTTATTAACAAGGTCTCCCAACCTAATGCTCTGTATTTGAACATGCAAAACTTGAAAAAGAAACCTGTTGTGCACCTGCTAATAATGTATGTTTAGCTAAGGCACTGTAATCATATCACCCATTCTCTGAGGTGATGATTAGTCCTTCCCACATAGAATTTAAAACAGATGACACAATGTGCCACATATACCACATTCTTTGAGTTACAATCAGCTGTGGCCCTCAGTTCCCATAGATGTCCTGACCCAGGATGCTTAAAGAACCTGGGCTCATCCACATATTCACAATAGGCACAGACTCCACGTATGGGTACCAGGCACCATCCTATCCAGTGACGAATGAACTCTTGGATAACAAAGATGTTTTTTCAAATTCCTTTTGTTCTTGTGAAGTGGGTGGACATGCATATCAGTTATGGGACAGAGTCCCTAGCTAAACACCTTGGGTATCATCATGACAGAATACTATGGAGTATGGTGGCATGCAGTATGGTGGCCCTTAAGGAGGACCTTCACGTAGATGCCACATCCAACTTGTAATGTTTTGCAAAGATATCCAGTGAAGCTCATGTTGCTGCACCATATATGTATATATCATTAACAGAAGAACTTCTGAAGAAAGCAGAAGTTGCCACTGATCTTGTAGGGCATGCTTTTATTTGAAAGGAAGGGATTTGTCAGAAGAGGCATGAATAAATGAAATGCAGTTAGGCAACCATCTGGACAGAGTAACCATAGGCACCTTCTGACACATTCTCTCTAATGAGAAATATACTAATAGCCAATTATGTTTTCTAAGCTGCTTGATTTGCTCTAAGTAAACTCTCAACTGTCTGTGCATCTTAAAGCCATGAAGGAGATAGTCTTCTCTGATGGAATACTGAGGAAAGAATACCAGAAGGTGGATAATTTAGTTAATGTTTACTTCTGAGGTTACATTAAGCAAGAAGGAGAGATTGGTCTAGACACTCTATATTTGTGAAAGACAAGGTTGAGGGTCAGCAGAAAAGGGCTTGAAGTTCATAAACTCTTCTTGCTGAAGTAGCTGCTATAAGAAATATAGTTTTCCAAAAAAGAATTTGAGATTGGCTGAACTAGCTAGCTATAATGGAAGGTAGATCATCTTATCCAATGCTAGAAAAGATCTCAAGGGAACTGGATCCTTGAGTGGAAGGTGAAGCAAGAAGGTTCCTTTTAAGAAGGCTTTGCATACCTTCTGGGAAGCCCGATTATAGGTTGAAACCCTGGAAGAAAAATTGAAAAAGCTGCCAAGTGCACTTTAATATTAGAGAAGCTAGAACCCCATCAGAATGGAATGGAAGAAACGTAATGCTGCAGGAATTAGTACTGAAAGATATGCACCTTGTTGGACAGCCCAGTAGGAAAATTTCTTCCATTTTCTTTGATACAGCTTGCAGGTAGAGGATGTGTATGGGGTTGTAATGATTTGGACCAGCCTAGCCTGGCATGAGGGGTCCCCAGCCACTGAGGGAATTGAAGAAACCATTCTGTCAATTGAAGAGAGTGGATGTCCAGCTGAGCCTATTGGACAAGCAAGATAGAAGATCCAAAAGAGAATCTAGAAGTAGAGGCTTGTTTCTGAGTTGTGGCCAAAGCAAGGATAAACACAGTTGTTGAGGCCAGAATGAGGCTATGAGGTTCACTTTACAGTTTGGTTTTGTGTAGAAATGTAGTCATCAGGGGAACTGTAGGAAACTCATGCAGAACATCTGGTGGCCTCTAACTAGCCAGAGTGTCCCTCATGGTCTGTCCCCATTGTGAGATAAGGGCAAAGAAGTTGCTGCATTTGGTTCTAGTTGATCAGGGATGCAAACATGTCAAAGCAAGGCATCTTGACAGAATAACATCCATTCAAGGTCTGGGTTGGCAGACCATGCATGAAGCATCAGAATGCTCCTGCTGAGCCTGTCAGCTAAATAGCTGGTCTGACTGGGAATGTGTGGTGCTGATAAAATGTGTTATGAGGATATTGTTCATTCCCACATACCTATGGCCTCCAAGAAAAGAGGGGAGAGTTTGCTGATAGACTGCACCACTGCCATATTGTCTATGTGGACAGTTATAGCACTTTGGGGAATAAGGTCCTGGAAGGCCTACAATGCAAAAAGACCACCCTTATCTGCAATACACTGATGTGTACATTGTACTCTTGTTGTGACCAGGATCTTTCTACTGTCTGCCCTGTATGGTGCCCTCCCCCCAGCACAGAGCAGATGTGTCCCTGGTAACCATAGTTAGTGGTAAAGGTGCACAAAGGGATATTTTGTTGTTAGGTTCTGAATCTTCAACTGGCATTGCAAGTTGTTCCTGCAAACACTGGAAAGTTGGATTTACTTTTCATGCCCCCCTCTGGTTGCATCCACTGTACTTTAAGGTTCCACTGCAGCACCGTCATATAAGTATCTTAAATGAGGTGCCAGAATGATTGTGGCAGCCACCAGGCCTAGCATCCTGAGAACCTATGGGGAGGGTTGAGGAAGTCAGGTGGTTTCAAATCATGATCTTTATGGACAGAATCTAATTGTGAGGCAGTCTGATGGGATTGTGCACTGTGCCAGATGGCATTCAATGAAAATGAGGTTCTGTGATGGCTCCATAGACAATTTTGCCAATTGGCAGACATCCCAAGAGACATACAGACAGAACTAGAGTAAATAATTCTTTTGTTTCTATCAAGGACTCCATGGAGGTAGAGACTAGGAGACTGATATTGACTCACCCCTACTCAGAAGCACAGGAATCTTATGGAAGCTTTGAAAGTTTTGATGAGCAGACACACATCCTGTAGGTCTACTGAGAATATTTAATATCCTTCCTGAGTCAATTAACAAAGGACAGACTGCAATGTGACCATCCAGAATTTACTTTTATTGAAGTACTGATTCAATCCAGTAAAATCCAGTATTGGCAGGAGGACCTGAAGTTTCTTTTTGTGAAACGAAAATAATTTTTAAACACCTTTATTAAATTATACATTAACAGAAAAGAAAACAAGTCATATTAACATTTTTTTCCATTTACATACATTATACACCATATATCTATTCTTTCTTTATAACTATCATCAGTCCAAAATTATATAAATTGCGAATTCCTGCTTTCCCTTAAACTTTATTCCTCCTCCTGCTGGACATTATTCTGCATGTATTGTCCTCACAATTTCCATTTATTTCTATGTAATTTGCTCCTTCTGTTTTCTACAGATCCCTCTTCTGGTTCTTTTATCTCTTTTATAATAGTCAATACTTCAAATATAGTTGGTTTAGACTTTGATTTCCATTTTTCTAGTAATTGCTTTTTTGGCAACTGACAGAATTAAATGTAATAAGGCATTACCATGCCTAGGCAATTTAGATCTTGTGTCCCAGCAAAAAAAAATAAAAATCTTTAGTCACAGTCATTTGCTCACCCAGTGTCTCTGACAAAGTTCTTCATAGGGATTTTTAAAATCTCTAATAAATGACAGTTGCAAGCACAATAATTTCTCCAGGAAAAGAAAACACCAATATCAAACTAACAATAGTAAAACCATGGACCACTGGCAGAATCAAAAGTATCTATATCCTTTTATTAGCACATACAGGATTTCATCCTGTAATCAGTGGAACTTCATCAGATAAAACATTATCAGAGAACAATCCTTTTAAAAGGCCATTATCCAATAGGGAAACATCAATTAATACACACCTTCTTAAAATGGCCAATAAAAATACTAGTTTAAACATATAGCATAGGCTACATGCAACCATTCTCCATCCAATCAATATTCAATTCTATCATCAAATCAGCACATAAATCATCATACAACAAAATATGTACATCCAATAGTTCTTTTGAACTCATCATCTATTTAGAGATGACAGATACAAACTAACCATTATTTCATCTAACTAAAAAATTCTACATATATTGAAATTAATATCAAAAGATCTTTGAATCAAATATTGAAAAATATATACTCAATACATAAAAGCAAATTGCTGACATTCCTTAATTAAAAATCATTGTTATTGCACAAAAAAAAATGGCACTTCCAATAGTCTTCCATGTGCCAATCTATTTTAAATCACAGCATCAAGGTAGCTTTTGTTATTCTTCAAATTAAATACTTAAAACTACTAATGTTTGAATAATTTCCACTACCCATTCCTTAAATTCTTCTTTTTTAACAGGTCGATAGGAAATCAAAAGTGTCTCATTTTTACTTCATCTTCTGTTGGCTCCTTGCAATAACATGGCTGCACTTCTAACTCCTGAAACCAGTATAACTTTTGGTAATGGGATAAGTATTCCTGTATGAGAGCAATGGCCATTGCTTATAACCACTGAGTCCACTATTATTTGTACCAGACAAAAAAAAAAACTTTTGGCTCAACTGACATATTAAATACTATTATACCACTCTTGCTAAGCCAGTCTCCTATCTCAAAAGTTACACATCATTATCAGTTTAAAGATTCTCTTTTACAGTTATTGTCTGTTGTTCAGCTCCAATCTCAAGCATGGAATGTTTACTCACAACCTGAAATTTTCTGAATCAAATCCAGTTTTACTTTTCTATTAAAAAAAAAAATATATATCCTCTTGGGGTCCCAAAGTCTGGACCCCCCACCAATTAATTTAGTGCCCATCCTGCAATATTAGGCAAGCTTCATAAATCACTCCCTCTCAAACATTATTTGTAGCTGGTTGAAAAAATATTCTACAGCTTAAATGAATGCAGCTCCCTAGCTAGATGACTCTTGACTGACATTTCCAACTCAAATGGGTTATTGTAGTATTTCTACAAATTCCATAATTTGTACTATTGCAGTAAATATCCACTTTCTGTACCATTTTGATGCAAGTTATATTAATTATTTTAATTACACTATTCTGGATGGTTTACTATTATATGTAACAAGGGTATAGCATGAAAAAAGTGCACCTGAGTTCAGCCTGCTTAATATAAGTAAATTCATACATTCTTTCATCTGACTGTCAAGCATACAACCTATTGACCTTCACAAAGCTGACTGCCATATCCTCATGTGGATATTTCCTATTTTGCACATAGAAATTAAAGTTATTTTTGAAGGAATGACTGACTTCCCCTGATTTTAGGGGAAGCTTATTACTTAAGCTTGGAAGGCATTTTATAATATATCTGTCGGTTTTGATTATTAATCTTTATTTTTAGTATTATGATCCGCATTCTGTAGCTAGCTCCCTGAAAAGTGCATCCTTACACAGAACCTAATCAGGTATTGCCTTACAGACCAGTCAGTGGGTATTACTTTGTAGGATATGAGAAATAGAATATAATATGTTAGTTCTTGCAACATTTCTGAATAGTATTGTGTTCTTTCTGATATATTTAGTAAGAAATCCTTTGCCTCTTTAAATTCTCCTAGTTGGCTTGTTTAAAGGTACAGAGAAGAACTGTATTCACTAATAGGTTGATCAAACATAAACTGGCACAATGTGACAAAGTATGCCTTCAGATTAGACCAGCTTTTCTAACTTTGGTGGACATATACTGGTCATCCTTTACATTGTTTTATACTATTGTCCTTAGGTATTTTACAATGGAGTCATTGTTTATGATTTGGCTGTTTATTTTGCAGTTATAGTTGATGTCCCTTTAACCGAGTATCATGATACAGCACTTGCTGACATTACTTAATTAGGCATGCACTATTTGTAGTAGGCATCTACTATTGAAGCACTTGTGTAAACCTGTTTACAGTCACCATTATATTTGATTACCTATTTCCAATTTTGTACTTTTATATTTGAGAAGAATGGTCCAAGAAGAAGTGATCCCAGTACAAAGCCCTGTGGGACACTACTGCTAGACCTGCTATATATATATACATATATATATATATATATATATATATATATATATATATATATATATATATACACCACCCTGATTTATCGTGTTCTGCTGATGAAGGATGATTTTATGACAGAGCTTGGCTTTGCTCCAAAATCATGGATGGGGATAAGAAAAATGTTAGCTTTGGCATTATGATATCTAAGATATTACCATTCTAGTAGGATTTTGCACACTTGTTTCAAACTGTTTTGACTACCATTTATAAATTAATATTTGGTCATATTTAATTGATTGTGAATAATTTATACAGTCAATAATTCCCCAATAAGGATTGCATTTTCAGTTATTTTTGCATCCTGGAGTTTGTTGAGGAAATTCTTATGCTCTGCAATGGGCACAGGCAGTGCATAGTAAAAAGCTGGGGAATACACAATGACATATATCTAGAGCCAAACTTCAAATGTATAGACACCGTGAGACCTCATCAAGTATGTCTATGAATAAAGTAGACAATACATTTAACAGATCATTTTATCCATTTGGTTACGCAGGTGTCGGGTAAGGTACATCCCAAAGGGGCATTGTATTCTATGATGGGCCTGATGAGGGATGAATAAAGGGGCACGATTACCTCTCTTGATCTAGATGTGAAACCCTTCGTGATGAGGTGGGCTATGTAGAAGGTCTTTCTAACCACTTTGGCAATGTGGTTTTCAAAGGAGAGATTGCTATCAACTTGGGTCCCTAGGTCCCTAATAACTTTCTCTGTACTTAATGGGTTTCCGCCTATGTGGTAATTTGTAGGCACATTGTTTTTGCCAAAGGGTATGACTATACATTTTTTGGCATTTAACTTTAAACCATGGTGCTGGCACCAGTTATCTGTATCTGTGAGACCTTTTTGAAGGATGTTTGTGTCAGCTGCAGAGTTGATTATGGCGCCCAGTTTGCAGTTGTCTGCGAAGTTGGTGAGCCATAGTCCTCCCACGTTTGCCTGTACCTCGGAAAAGTATAGACCGAACAAGAGTGGTCCCAGGACAGAACCCTGTGGGACACCACTTGTGACCAGTTTAGAGTCTGACATGGCTCCAGCAACTCTCACTCTGTGGGTTCTGTCTTTGAGCCAGTTTGCGACCCATCTTGTGACATAGAGGTTTATATTTAAGCTGGATAGCTTATCTATGATGCCCGAGTGGGGTATTGTGTCAAATGCCTTTGCAAGGTCCAGATAGGCTGTGTGGACTACCTTTCCTTCATCTATGGCTTTGGTGACTGGTTTGAAGAAGTCAACCAGGTTCAAAAGGCAGGATCTGCCCTTGACAAAGCCAAACTGGGTAGGATCTAGTGTCTGTAGGTCCCCAATGTCTTTGTTTATGAGCTCCATGATGATCCTCTCCATAGCCTTGCAGACTAAGCTAGTCAGGCTTATGGGGTGATAGTTTCCAGGGTCCGTAGAGGCTCCACCTTTGTGGAGTGGGACCACTGTTGCTGTATGCCATTCTGTGGGCACATATCCTGTAGTGAGGCTGAGACTGTATAGCTGTTTTATTTGAGGGATTAATTCCTCTTGGAGTTCATGTAGGACACAACCTGGGATGCCATCTGGTCCCATGGAAGCAGTGTTTTTTGCTTTGGAGAGGGCAGCCTTCACCTGAGCATCTGAGATGTTTGGGAGGTAGCCCTCTGCCGGGATAGATACTTGCTCTTTTGGGGGGGAGGGGGTGGAGAAGTTTGCACTGAACCTGTCTGCCAGGATATTGGCGATGTCTGTGGGTTCAGTGTATTTTTTGTTGTTTAGAATCAACTCAGAACAAGTCTGGGAGTTGCATCCCAGGTTTCTAACATAACTGAAAAAGCCTTATGATTGTCTTTGGTGTCCTGTGCAATTTTTCTCTCGAAGCTGGCCTTGGAGGAGTTTATGAGGGATCGTAATTTTTTGCTAGTACTGATCAGAGATGCCTTCCCTATTAGGGATTTTGCTCTATCATGTAGTAGCTTCCTCCTTCTGTTGTACAGTTTATTTATGGCAGGGGTCCACCAAACTGGACGCCTGCCTTTGGATGATTGGGTCTTGGTTTTGTTTGGGATAACATGATCCATGCATTCCTGGAGATGTCCGTAGAATGCGTTTATATAGGATTCTGCAGTTTGGGCCGTAGTTTCCACTGGCCCTGGGGCCTTGAAGGATTCCACTTCGGTTTTGAGAAGTGAGAAGTTCGCTTTTGAGAAGTTTTTCACTGTGGTTTTCTGGGCTGGGGGTGGGGTCGGGATGTGGACATCCAGTGAAATTAATTTATGGTATGATCTTACCAATGAGGGATATACTTCTGGTGTGGAGCATAGAGTCCCCATGTTGGTAATGATCAGGTCTAGTATGTTGTCCCCTCTTGTGGGAGTGGTGACTAGTTGTTCCATAGCATTTGAGTTTATAATTTCCAGGAACCTTTGGGCTAAGGTGCTGGGGCTTGAGTAGTGCTCCCAGTCAATGTTTGGGTAGTTGAAGTCGCCCAATATAATGGTGTTCGAGAGATCTTCATGTTCTCCAATGTTTTCAGGAAAGCTGAGTGGGATTCCTGACTTTGAAAGGGTGGTCTGTAGGATGCTATAAACTGAAAAGCAGTCTTGCCCACTGTTAGTTGCACATGGATGGTCTCTGATACTGTGCAATGCCACTACCCTGGAGGTGTGGATATCCTTGATAAATATGGAAACTCCCCTCCTTTTGTGGTTCGGTCTGGGTTTTGGGGCGAAAAGCATGATATGAGGTATAGCCTGGTAGTGCTGGGGTGCTCTCTGGAGCCTTGAACCAGGTTTCTGTCACTGCACAGATATCGATGTTCTCCATACTGAGGAGAGCTTGAGTGCATGCATCTTGAGGTTAAGACTTCTGGCTTAGCAGCATTACCCTTAGTTTCTTGTTCCTTGTGCTGTCTATGGGGTGGGTTTGACTTTTGAGCCTTGCCTAAAAAGGCACTATGGGGGTGGCAAAAGCCTTTGCCAATATCCGAAAGCCCAGTGGTGACAGGTGCAAGCCGTCCCTAGCGAAGCAACGTGGCTTGTCGAGCATGTCATCCCAGGCTGACAGACACTGGATCCCCTTTGAATGACACCAAAATTTTAGCCAATTGTTAAAATCGATCATTTTGTCTTTGTACTGTGGCATCATTCTAGGTGAGGGTAAGATGCTGCTCAAGGTCAGGGTCATGCCAGCCTGGGCTACATGATCAGAGAGCTCCTCTATGTCTCTTTTCATGCAGTCCAGGGAGGTACGTCTCAGGTCATTCACACCAGCATGCACAATGACTGAGTCATATTTGTATTTGGTTTGGAGTGACCTGAGTGCTTGCATTATGTGGCGGATCCTAGCACCCGACAGGCAGCTCACCGTGAAAAAAACACAAACAACGTCAGAACAGTATAAATGGGTATGACAAAGTAGTTTTCACCTAGACATGGAAAGAAAAAAGTATTTTTTTATAACCGGTAGCATTTCGTATCATAGATAACAACCTTGTGACATTTTTTTTAAATAATGGGATAGGAATTTCAACTAGTGTCATATCCACCAACAAGACAAATGATCACTCTTCATTAAATTGTAATTGTTGTAAGCAAACAATTACAAAATTTTGTTATGTCTTTGTCACTGATTACAGAAAAGTTCTTCAAGTGATATTTTGAGAATGCCTATAATGTCATTGTAGTTTAGATTCTGAAATTTAAGCTTCCCTTTGGGCTAAACTGTACTTGTCAAACTTCATTGATTGTGGAGAACACTAGATTTTTTTGTAAGTATGGGTCCAGAATAATGAGTGACATGGTTACATTTACTGTTTTCTATTGCTTGATAACTATATTGCATGGTCTGGTGTTATTTTTAAATAGGACCTGTAAACAGACAGAATGGATAGCTAGCTGGCTAGAAGGACAGATAGATAGACAGACATGTTGAGAGAAAGGGCATAGACAGATAGATGGATAAATATAGACAGAATAGAGAAATTGTTTCATTAATGATCTTTGTAATGTGGGCTATAACATTCCTAAAGCCCCTTCTTTCTTAAAGATGGAGAGTAGAGATTAAGGGGCTTCAGTTCCATATTACAATCTCTGGGAAATATCAGAATGTTATGGTACCATCTGTCAAAATACAGTACCACTGTAACATTTTAACAACTACACAAAAACACTGCTGAGGTCTAGTTCATTGTCACCTACAACTCTGAGTTGTAGTCATAGAGCAAATGTTTAAGTATAGTCCCTATTTTAACATTTATACATTTTCCTGAATATTATATAGAAATATGAAATATTGCTGAAAACAAAATCAGTTTAGTTAAAATCACGTGTGCCTATAGCTTTTGAAATAAAACTCATGTAAAGATGTATGAAACTATCCTCCATGATATTTTAATCACTCATTGATGTAGTAGTCACCCTAGCTAAACTTGTTTATTGATACCCAGGAGAAGAGGGTGACAGGCCAAGGATTCTAAAGTTATCACATAGGTCTAGATGTGCATATATAGGAGATTACATAGCTTTGACATACTGCATTGACAACCCTAGTCACCTACTACATAATTCTAGTTTCATATTGAAACTACTGTATCCATTTATTAACAAATCTTTGTCTACAGTCATCCTTCACCACCTTTTAGATAAGGTCATCTGCTCAGCTATCTAGCTTTCTAATTTCCTCACAGTTAGTGTCTCAGTCCTTTTCCAATTTCTTGTGACTACCTTTTTGGCTACCGACACAAGCAAGCCTAGAAAATGTTTCTCATGTTTCCCCAACCTTGTATGGTCAGTATCTCTACAAAAATACCACTGAGGTAACAACTCTGTCCTTTAGAAAGATATAATTTATCATTTCTTTACAATCAGAAAACATAGAGGTTCATAGGTAATGACTAGAGTAACTGCCCTTGTGGGCCATTTTAAGCCTAGCTAATTTCCCTTCCAAAGGTGAGAATTAAGCCCAGTACCTTGTGCCTGTAAGGTAAAAACCTTAACCGTTATACTGACTCCCAAATCCCGCAACTAGTTTCCTCACTCTTCTTTAGTCCAGGTTAGGCAGAGTCCCTCATTGACTCTCTTCAAGAGGAATCTTGATGAGTGGATGGGGGATCGTAGGTTTACCCCGGGTATCACTTCTGTGTCACTGTTAGACAGAGGCACAGTATACTAACCTCGAAAAAGGGCATAGCAAAATTCATTTAAAATGGGTGGCGAAAGCCAAACACACTCTGGCTAGGCTTATAAATGCCCTAGGGCAGATAGCCTAGTATGAACCTATGAACCTTTACAGATTCATATTTCAAACTTATTTAATACGTAAACAGTCCAGGAGATATTAAAAGACCTATCCCAGTTTCTCAATTGTCCAAAAGCACTGTCTGGTTAAGTGACTTGTTCAAGGTCACACTTTAGGCAAATGAAGGGTGATATAATCAAACTTTGTACCTCATGAAACAGCACCCTAACAGCTCATACTGTTAATCCTCCTTGCTAAACTGCCAGATGACTTGTCTTCACTATATCATCAGCATAGTCCATTTATGCTTGGATATGTTACAGTATCACAGAGTATAAAATATTCACAGAGACATTTCCAAGTAAAAATACAAGGTCTTCAAAACTTGCCCGAGAACCTTGGGATATGACATATCTGTGCCCATTTGTCATTAGATGTTTCTGTCCCAAGCTGTTGTTACTAATTTTTTATGATTTTCTCCATATCTTTTTTCATCTCCTCTAACACTTTGCATACTTTACTTACCAGGTCCTCCACTCTTGTTTCAACAAAACATTCAGTAATAGTGGTATTCCTGTTGTTTTTACTTAGGTATATTTTAATCTCTTAAATTTAAAATTCAGCAGCCCCAATAACAAAGTCTATTCTTATAATCTTGACTAAATTTCACTTTAGCCTTCTCTGATGACAGACATTTTCCCAGTTCTGTAATTTGTTCCAAGTATCTCAAGCTGTCCATATTCTCTGGTTTCAAACCACTTTACTTCATAATTGATCCCCAGCCACAAAGCCTGGGTGCAATCATCTTATTATTTTTCCTCAAAAAGATGAACATTTGAGAAATTTCCTGTGATGGTCAACAGTTTATTGCAGTAACTTTTGTTTTCATTTGTTTTTTTTCTTTATAGCAAGATAAATAATGAACATTCTCCAATATCAAAACAGTCCTCTCAGATCTTACCATATACACTAACAAGACATCTGCAAATATATACAGCCAAACATGATTGTTATCTAGTTAACAGTCCCCTAATTGTAATTGCCTCACCAGTATGGCAAGGGGTTTGAGATGTAGTTAGAACAAAAAAGGAATATACGACTTCCCTTCCTCGTTCACGTGATTGACAGAAAAGGGCTTGAAAGCCCCTACTGATCTCCAAGAATAATAGTACAAAACTCTCAAGAAATCCCATTCCTTCCAACACTGCCATGAGGAATGGTTACTCATCTCTGTCAGATGCTTTTTACAGCATGCAGACTCAGGATTGTTATTTTTTCTTAGTTTCTTCAGCATTGTAAAAGTACCATCTTTTTATTACTGTCGGTTGTTTGCTATTCCCCCACAAACAACACTACTCCAAGTGAACCAGATTTAGCGCTTCATCCTGTTGCCCTCACCAACAGCCTTATAATAATGACTTAAGATAGATATGGGTCCCTAGGAGGATAGAAACTGGGGATTCTTAACATTTTTGGAATAACTTCAATAAACAGTAGTTGTGCATCTACAGTTATACTGGCTCTTGATTCAAAGTAAATCAGCAAAACCCAAGCGGAACAGAAGGTGTACACGTCTCCAAGTAAATCCAAAAGTAGTTTATTCAAACTGTAAGTGCTTTTGCAATGGTCAACATTGTTTCCTCAGACATAAAAACAACTATATAGAAACAGTTTAAATGCACACATATATCTAATTCAAACCAATCCCACTTGTTAAAAAGCCTTCCAAAAAAAAAGCCAATTATACAACAATCACAAATTTAAAGAAATATTACATAGATGATTCTCATTTTAACTTCCTATAGGTTTAAGTGAGACTGAGTCATTCAGCCCATGTCCCCTATGTGCCCCAAACCTTAAAATCCATTGGGGCTCTACTGTTTCATTCTTATTAACAAGGTCTCCCAACCTAATGCTCTGTATTTGAACATGCAAAACTTGAAAAAGAAACCTGTTGTGCACCTGCTAATAATGTATGTTTAGCTAAGGCACTGTAATCATATCACCCATTCTCTGAGGTGATGATTAGTCCTTCCCACATAGAATTTAAAACAGATGACACAATACCACATTCTTTGAGTTACAATCAGCTGTGGCCCTCAGTTCCCATAGATGTCCTGACCCAGGATGCTTAAAGAACCTGGGCTCATCCACATATTCACAATAGGCACAGACTCCACGTATGGGTACCAGGCACCATCCTATCCAGTGACGAATGAACTCTTGGATAACAAAGATGTTTTTTCAAATTCCTTTTGTTCTTGTGAAGTGGGTGGACATGCATATCAGTTATGGGACAGAGTCCCTAGCTAAACACCTTGGGTATCATCATGACAGAATACTATGGAGTATGGTGGCATGCAGTATGGTGGCCCTTAAGGAGGACCTTCACGTAGATGCCACATCCAACTTGTAATGTTTTGCAAAGATATCCAGTGAAGCTCATGTTGCTGCACCATATATGTATATATCATTAACAGAAGAACTTCTGAAGAAAGCAGAAGTTGCCACTGATCTTGTAGGGCATGCTTTTTATTTGAAAGGAAGGGATTTGTCAGAAGAGGCATGAATAAATGAAATGCAGTTAGGCAACCATCTGGACAGAGTAACCATAGGCACCTTCTGACACATTCTCTCTAATGAGAAATATACTAATAGCCAATTATGTTTTCTAAGCTGCTTGATTTGCTCTAAGTAAACTCTCAACTGTCTGTGCATCTTAAAGCCATGAAGGAGATAGTCTTCTCTGATGGAATACTGAGGAAAGAATACCAGAAGGTGGATAATTTAGTTAATGTTTACTTCTGAGGTTACATTAAGCAAGAAGGAGAGATTGGTCTAGACACTCTATATTTGTGAAAGACAAGGTTGAGGGTCAGCAGAAAAGGGCTTGAAGTTCATAAACTCTTCTTGCTGAAGTAGCTGCTATAAGAAATATAGTTTTCCAAAAAAGAATTTGAGATTGGCTGAACTAGCTAGCTATAATGGAAGGTAGATCATCTTATCCAATGCTAGAAAAGATCTCAAGGGGAACTGGATCCTTGAGTGGAAGGTGAAGCAAGAAGGTTCCTTTTAAGAAGGCTTTGCATACCTTCTGGGAAGCCCCCGATTATAGGTTGAAACCCTGGAAGAAAAATTGAAAAAGCTGCCAAGTGCACTTTAATATTAGAGAAGCTAGAACCCCCATCAGAATGGAATGGAAGAAACGTAATGCTGCAGGAATTAGTACTGAAAGATATGCACCTTGTTGGACAGCCCAGTAGGAAAATTTCTTCCATTTTCTTTGATACAGCTTGCAGGTAGAGGATGTGTATGGGGTTGTAATGATTTGGACCAGCCTAGCCTGGCATGAGGGGTCCCCAGCCACTGAGGGAATTGAAGAAACCATTCTGTCAATTGAAGAGAGTGGATGTCCAGCTGAGGCCTATTGGACAAGCAAGATAGAAGATCCAAAAGAGAATCTAGAAGTAGAGGCTTGTTTCTGAGTTGTGGCCAAAGCAAGGATAAACACAGTTGTTGAGGCCAGAATGAGGCTATGAGGTTCACTTTACAGTTTGGTTTTGTGTAGAAATGTAGTCATCAGGGGAACTGTAGGAAACTCATGCAGAACATCTGGTGGCCTCTAACTAGCCAGAGTGTCCCTCATGGTCTGTCCCCATTGTGAGATAAGGGCAAAGAAGTTGCTGCATTTGGTTCTGGTTGATCAGGGATGCAAACATGTCAAAGCAAGGCATCTTGACAGAATAACATCCATTCAAGGTCTGGGTTGGCAGACCATGCATGAAGCATCAGAATGCTCCTGCTGAGCCTGTCAGCTAAATAGCTGGTCTGACTGGGAATGTGTGGTGCTGATAAAATGTGTTATGAGGATATTGTTCATTCCCACATACCTATGGCCTCCAAGAAAAGAGGGGAGAGTTTGCTGATAGACTGCACCACTGCCATATTGTCTATGTGGACAGTTATAGCACTTTGGGGAATAAGGTCCTGGAAGGCCTACAATGCAAAAAAGACCACCCTTATCTGCAATACACTGATGTGTACATTGTACTCTTGTTGTGACCAGGATCTTTCTACTGTCTGCCCTGTATGGTGCCCTCCCCCCAGCACAGAGCAGATGTGTCCCTGGTAACCATAGTTAGTGGTAAAGGTGCACAAAGGGATATTTTGTTGTTAGGTTCTGAATCTTCAACTGGCATTGCAAGTTGTTCCTGCAAACACTGGAAAGTTGGATTTACTTTTCATGCCCCCCTCTGGTTGCATCCACTGTACTTTAAGGTTCCACTGCAGCACCGTCATATAAGTATCTTAAATGAGGTGCCAGAATGATTGTGGCAGCCACCAGGCCTAGCATCCTGAGAACCTATGGGGAGGGGGGTTGAGGAAGTCAGGTGGTTTCAAATCATGATCTTTATGGACAGAATCTAATTGTGAGGCAGTCTGATGGGATTGTGCACTGTGCCAGATGGCATTCAATGAAAATGAGGTTCTGTGATGGCTCCATAGACAATTTTGCCAATTGGCAGACATCCCAAGAGACATACAGACAGAACTAGAGTAAATAATTCTTTGTTTCTATCAAGGACTCCATGGAGGTAGAGACTAGGAGACTGATATTGACTCACCCCTACTCAGAAGCACAGGAATCTTATGGAAGCTTTGAAAGTTTTGATGAGCAGACACACATCCTGTAGGTCTACTGAGAATATTTAATATCCTTCCTGGAGTCAATTAACAAAGGACAGACTGCAATGTGACCATCCAGAATTTACTTTTATTGAAGTACTGATTCAATCCAGTAAAATCCAGTATTGGCAGGAGGACCTGAAGTTTCTTTTTTGTGAAACGAAAATAATTTTTAAACACCTTTATTAAATTATACATTAACAGAAAAGAAAACAAGTCATATTAACATTTTTTTCCATTTACATACATTATACACCATATATCTATTCTTTCTTTATAACTATCATCAGTCCAAAATTATATAAATTGCCGAATTCCTGCTTTCCCTTAAACTTTATTCCTCCTCCTGCTGGACATTATTCTGCATGTATTGTCCTCACAATTTCCATTTATTTCTATGTAATTTGCTCCTTCTGTTTTCTACAGATCCCTCTTCTGGTTCTTTTATCTCTTTTATAATAGTCAATACTTCAAATATAGTTGGTTTAGACTTTGATTTCCATTTTTCTAGTAATTGCTTTTTTGGCAACTGACAGAATTAAATGTAATAAGGCATTACCATGCCTAGGCAATTTAGATCTTGTGTCCCAGCAAAAAAAAATAAAAAATCTTTAGTCACAGTCATTTGCTCACCCAGTGTCTCTGACAAAGTTCTTCATAGGGGATTTTTAAAATCTCGAATAAATGACAGTTGCAAGCACAATAATTTCTCCAGGAAAAAGAAAACACCAATATCAAACTAACAATAGTAAAACCATGGACCACTGGCAGAATCAAAAGTATCTATATCCTTTTATTCGCACATACAGGATTTCATCCTGTAATCAGTGGAACTTCATCAGATAAAACATTATCAGAGAACAATCCTTTTAAAAGGCCATTATCCAATAGGGAAACATCAATTAATACACACCTTCTTAAAATGGCCAATAAAAATACTAGTTTAAACATATAGCATAGGCTACATGCAACCATTCTCCATCCAATCAATATTCAATTCTATCATCAAATCAGCACATAAATCATCATACAACAAAATATGTACATCCAATAGTTCTTTTGAACTCATCATCTATTTAGAGATGACAGATACAAACTAACCATTATTTCATCTAACTAAAAAATTCTACATATATTGAAATTAATATCAAAAGATCTTTGAATCAAATATTGAAAAATATATACTCAATACATAAAAGCAAATTGCTGACATTCCTTAATTAAAATCATTGTTATTGCACAAAAAAAAATGGCACTTCCAATAGTCTTCCATGTGCCAATCTATTTTAAATCACAGCATCAAGGTAGCTTTTGTTATTCTTCAAATTAAATACTTAAAACTACTAATGTTTGAATAATTTCCACTACCCATTCCTTAAATTCTTCTTTTTTAACAGGTCGATAGGAAATCAAAAGTGTCTCATTTTTACTTCATCTTCTGTTGGCTCCTTGCAATAACATGGCTGCACTTCTAACTCCTGAAACCAGTATAACTTTTGGTAATGGGATAAGTATTCCTGTATGAGAGCAATGGCCATTGCTTATAACCACTGAGTCCACTATTATTTGTACCAGACAAAAAAAAAAACTTTTGGCTCAACTGACATATTAAATACTATTATACCACTCTTGCTAAGCCAGTCTCCTATCTCAAAAAAAGTTACACATCATTATCAGTTTAAAGATTCTCTTTTACAGTTATTGTCTGTTGTTCAGCTCCAATCTCAAGCATGGAATGTTTACTCACAACCTGAAATTTTCTGAATCAAATCCAGTTTTACTTTTCTATTAAAAAAAAAAATATATATCCTCTTGGGGTCCCAAAGTCTGGACCCCCCACCAATTAATTTAGTGCCCATCCTGCAATATTAGGCAAGCTTCATAAATCACTCCCTCTCAAACATTATTTGTAGCTGGTTGAAAAAATATTCTACAGCTTAAATGAATGCAGCTCCCTAGCTAGATGACTCTTGACTGACATTTCCAACTCAAATGGGTTATTGTAGTATTTCTACAAATTCCATAATTTGTACTATTGCAGTAAATGTCCACTTTCTGTACCATTTTGATGCAAGTTATATTAATTATTTTAATTACACTATTCTGGATGGTTTACTATTATATGTAACAAGGGTATAGCATGAAAAAAGTGCACCTGAGTTCAGCCTGCTTAATATAAGTAAATTCATACATTCTTTCATCTGACTGTCAAGCATACAACCTATTGACCTTCACAAAGCTGACTGCCATATCCTCATGTGGATATTTCCTATTTTGCACATAGAAATTAAAGTTATTTTTGAAGGAATGACTGACTTCCCCTGATTTTAGGGGAAGCTTATTACTTAAGCTTGGAAGGCATTTTATAATATATCTGTCGGTTTTGATTATTAATCTTTATTTTTAGTATTATGATCCGCATTCTGTAGCTAGCTCCCTGAAAAGTGCATCCTTACACAGAACCTAATCAGGTATTGCCTTACAGACCAGTCAGTGGGTATTACTTTGTAGGATATGAGAAATAGAATATAATATGTTAGTTCTTGCAACATTTCTGAATAGTATTGTGTTCTTTCTGATATATTTAGTAAGAAATCACTTTGCCTCTTTAAATTCTCCTAGTTGGCTTGTTTAAAGGTACAGAGAGAAGAACTGTATTCACTAATAGGTTGATCAAACATAAACTGGCACAATGTGACAAAGTATGCCTTCAGATTAGACCAGCTTTTCTAACTTTGGTGGACATATACTGGTCATCCTTTACATTGTTTTATACTATTGTCCTTAGGTATTTTACAATGGAGTCATTGTTTATGATTTGGCTGTTTATTTTGCAGTTATAGTTGATGTCCCTTTAACCGAGTATCATGATACAGCACTTGCTGACATTACTTAATTAGGCATGCACTATTTGTAGTAGGCATCTACTATTGAAGCACTTGTGTAAACCTGTTTACGGTCACCATTATATTTGATTACCTATTTCCAATTTTGTACTTTTATATTTGAGAAGAATGGTCCAAGAAGAAGTGATCCCAGTACAAAGCCCTGTGGGACACTACTGCTAGACCTGATATATATATATATATATATATATATATATATATATATATATATATATATATATATATATATATACACCCACACCCTGATTTATCGTGTTCTGCTGATGAAGGATGATTTTATGACAGAGCTTGGCTTTGCTCCAAAATCATGGATGGGGATAAGAAAAATGTTAGCTTTGGCATTATGATATCTAAGATATTACCATTCCTAGTAGGATTTTGCACACTTGTTTCAAACTGTTTTGACTACCATTTATAAATTAATATTTGGTCATATTTAATTGATTGTGAATAATTTATACAGTCAATAATTCCCCAATAAGGATTGCATTTTCAGTTATTTTTGCATCCTGGAGTTTGTTGAGGAAATTCTTATGCTCTGCAATGGGCACAGGCAGTGCATAGTAAAAAGCTGGGGAATACACAATGACATATATCTAGAGCCAAACTTCAAATGTATAGACACCGTGAGACCTCATCAAGTATGTCTATGAATAAAGTAGACAATACATTTAACAGATCATTTTATCCATTTGGTTACTTTTGCAGCAGTCTATGTAGGCATGTCAAGTCAGACAGAGGATATGAATTTACTCTGTTGTGATTTTGGTGATTACGCCTGAGTGTAATAGTTTGTAGATTTGTTTAAATGCACACACTGTTTCTAAAAGTTTTATGAACTCTCATATCATGCAGGAATACTGAGGGAAACTGTAAAACAATGTGAATAAAGCACATTTTAAGCTGTTGCAGCTGATCACCAATAGCGTTACATGCAGCACACTTTTTTATTTAAAACACCTGAACTCTCATATCATGCAGGAATACTGAGGGAAACTGTAAAACAATGACTGTGAATAAAGCACATTTTAAGCTGTTGCAGCTGATCACCAATAGCGTTACCTGCAGCACACTTTTTTATTTAAAACACCTGAACTCTCATATCATGCAGGAATACTGAGGGAAACTGTAAAACAATGATTGTGAATAAAGCACATTTTAAGCTGTTGCAGCTGATCACCAATAGCATTACCTGCAGCATACTTTTTTATTTAAAACACCTGAACTCTCATATCATGCAGGAATACTGAGGGAAACTGTAAAACAATGACTGTGAATAAAGCACATTTTAAGCTGTTGCAGCTGATCACCAATAGCATTACCTGCAGCACACTTTTTTATTTAAAACACCTGGTGATAACATCATTTTGTTGCACTTCATTTCTTACCTGTTGATCATAAAGTGCCCAGAACACTGGGACAGGAATGAACAGTAACAGAACTGGTAATACCATCTTGATCTCCTTAATAAGTTGTTCCTGTAAATGACATTATCAGAAAAATGGAAATCAATATTTAACCTTTGTCAGTGTCTGGTTTGTTTTAACATAATTCATTCCACTTAACTTTAGCTACATACCCTTAATCTTAGAAGCTGTACCTGGAAACTAATAATGAACTAATATCAAATGACGTCTAGATATTGACTGGAAAATGAGACGTAGAAGAAGACAGAACATTAGTAAACCAAACATTAGTAATCAACATGAAAATAAGGTTAGAACCAGAGCTCTAGTATGAGGGTGTGAGGATGGTGGAGGTAATACACTAGTTAAGAAAAACTGCAACTTATTGATTAAGTGTTGAAATGGAGAGAGACAGTCAGCCAAGTAGTCCTTACATGCAGATGAATTAAAACACTGCAAGGCATTATAGTACATGGAAAAGAAAGAAAGACATTGTGAAGAAAAGGCAATTGCTGATGAGTTACTACAATTATAATCCTTATAAGGATGTGAACATGTTGTAATTTTCCCATGGTAACATATTTTTGTTTCTCACCCCTGCCCCCCCACCCCCATGCCTACCAAGCATTTCCCCCTTACATAGGTGTTGACCTCACAGTAGAGCTGATGGGAGGGGTTGTCATTCAGGAAGTAAGGAAATGAGTCCCTTTCCACCTTGCACCCACTCCAAGACTGCTCTTACACCACCAGCTTGAGGGCCTGGCTTCATCTCCAGACAAATATAACAGAATGAAAGGGCAGTCCTTAACTGTCCACAGGGCTGGGAGGTATCTAATGGCAGTGACACTCCACATAGAGATGGGGGAGGGCATGCTTTGCATTAATTAGCACAACCACATGTCTTGTAGATCTGGCATGTGCACTATCATAGCAGGAACACACAATGGCAGCACTATAATGCATATATGCACTACCTTATATGCACTGGCTTCCAGATACCGACCTCTTTACTGCTTGGTGTGCAGCAAGCTGACAGTGTGACTATATGGCAGCCTCAGCCTTCATTATGGGGCACAGCTGCACTGGGCTTATCTGCACTTCCTCCTGTCAAGCTGGAGAAGATGGCAGTGGCTACTTATTCCCACATCTCCTTACTAGATTCTGTAATACAAGGGACACTGTCCAGATGCAGGCCATTGTGGTCATAGTCATGGCTTCATCTCTGTATGCCACAGTCAGATATGTCAACATGGTTAAATCCTAAGACAAAGCCAGTGGCTTGAGATCTACCAGAACCACAAATAAATGCCAGCATAACTCTCAGCCCATTTGTATGTTTTTGCACTACTTGTAGTTGTGTTCGTTCTTGTTTAAGTAATCCATTTTGACATTTTGGTCACAGTTTTTAATCTGTACCTCTCCTTGCTGGTCCTGTGCTGCACTGTGGTTAGTACATCAAGTTTGGACAGCACTATGTGATCTTGTTTATTTTTAGCTGGTGGAGCCTTTAAATGTGTCTGGTACCTGTTATTATAAGTAACTCAATGCAGCAGAAGTAAAACGTTACTTTCTTCAGATTGTGCATGCATGTGACAGATTATCTAGCTACCTAGTGAAATTCCTAAGACTTCATTTGTGATATGCAGAATAGGGAGACTGAAAGTTCAAACACATGAAAAACTTAAAACGTAACCAACTGTATAAAACAAAAACAAAATGGCATGGCACAGGGCTTATTGAAACCCAGATTTTATTTACTATACAGGCACTTTTGTTTGAGTAAAATATCAAACTTTTTCAGACTGAAAGTTCAAATATCATTAATATATATTATGTCTGAGGTTATGGTACCTCAAAATATTCCCCTTAGTTTGAGGTACAGTGATGCTGAAGTAGTTATATGTAAGTAGTGTGGGTGTGGGGAAAAGAAAATGCTTTGGTATCTGGATTCATCATGATTTTCAAGATTTACCGTTTTATTATGGCTATCATACATTATTTTTCATACTTGTCAGACTGATATGGAGCTGGTCTGTAACATGGTTTTGCTTGTTTACATATTTGCAACAATATCATCAATGGTTTTAGAAGTGGATTTAATGGTTCTTATTCGGTGAGCAAAGTTGAAATTGCCTGATGGAGATTTCTACATAATTCCATAGCACCTAGGACCTGTTCAGTTTATATTCAGAAAGGCTAGTAGGAAAATAGCATACATTTATAGACAAGACAAAGAACAGCAACATATAGAAAGAGGTAAACAGAAGAGGAGAGTAAAATGAACCTGGTGTGGATGTTGGAATGACCACTTATATTCAGTGCAGGAAAATAGTATGTGTCCGAAACTAAATACTAGGGAAGAGCACACAGTAATACAGGAGGTTGTAACAGCAGCAACAAGAACAACTACAATAAATAGCGACAACAATGGAAGGAGTCCTTGGGCATTCTCATATCAAGTAAACTAAAACATGAAACATGAAAAGCAATTTGAGATGGTACTGAGCAGTGAATAGGTAGGAGGCCGGCACATATAGCAGGATGCATTGATAAGACAAAGACGGTGCTAGTGTCTTTTTTATAACCATTTGGTTAATGACCACTCTACAGTGTTGTGAGCAGTCATGACTGATGAAAGAAAAGCATTTGATGGCATAAGACTTAAACTAGAAACCACAAGAAGGTAGCCTGATGATCTTAACATACAATGCAGAAAAAAATGACTTAGACAGATCAGTCTATTACATCTGAGAGGCATATCTGCCATAATCACTACCACAAATACCACTGGCAACAACATAAATTAATCCTTTTTAAGAGGGCATATTCATTGGCATGACTACAACCTTCAAGACCATCAATTATGATCTGCTGCTTCACAAATTGTGTAGACTCAGCTTCCGACTCAACACAATTCAGTGATTTAAGTCTAATCTGCAAAATGGACCCTTTACTGGTAGAAGAAGACTTCAGTTAGGATACAAGCAAACAAAGCAGGTGGTGTAGTTTTTAGAAAAAAACGTTTTATTTAGTCTTCATCGATGGATGAGTGTTCTTGCAGTCACATCTTCATGGTTTTACAGTGAGCTCTGCTCTGGTTATACTGGCTTTGTGAGGAGAGGGTAAGAATAGCCAGGTGTTTTAATTGGCGGAGGTAAAATACACCTAATCTGAATATGTCAAAATGGGTGTGTGTTTTAATTGGTGGTGGTAAAATACACCTCAGTTGAATATGACCAGATGTCCACCAGTGAGGTAGGGTATCCACAGTGGTTAATCTTCCCCTATCCTCTTACAGTATTTATGTTATATAACCATATTCAAGATAAGTCCAACAGCAATTCAGCCTATTTAAGCAAGATAACTCCCTTTTCCTTGTATAAACAGAACCATGTGTTACTACTTCGTTTGAAAAAAAAAAAAACTGTCCTGCAGACAGCCGGCTCTCTTTTTCTGGCACCTTAAGTACAGGTGTCTTTGAAGGATCAGTGTTTGGCCCACTGCACTTTTATTAACAACCTATCCTGTCTTTACATAATTATGCATGCAGGCAATATCTTCCTCCTTGAATCTAGTAAAGGACTAAACTCACTACAACAGAAATTGCAACATAGTTTCATGGCCCTTGACAGTCAGACAACCCCCTCCCCAAAAAAACAATAGATTGCTCACTAATACATCAAATCAAACATTATGATTTTTTAGACCCCACAAAGGCTTCCTAAAACCTAAATACATCACACTAACTGACCCCAATGGCCATGCCTTAGCAATTTTCTCAGAACAAAAATTCCAGGGTTTGTTAATCAACCCATGCCTCCAATTTAAACGTACATTTATTTCACCATTAAAAAATCTCTTCAACAACTGTACTGCAAAATCTTACATTTTCCTTCCCCCTCATCCCACTATGCTCTTGCTAGAAATGTACCAGTTCCCAAAATAGAATGTGGATTGCCAATAATTACCCTACATAGTAGCAAAACAATCAAAAAAGCCAGACAATAATCAACAAAATCTGCAAATTTGTTTTGTAGCAAAACAGAGAACTCACCACTGTTAGCTTCTGCAACAATTTAACAGGTTGCCTACCAATAAGCAGGCAGCTATTTTGCTGGCTTCCCAAATCTACAAAATCTCGAAACTAGGCCACTGTCCTCCACTCAGGCAAGTACTTTAAATTAAATAACAGAGCTACTCATTAAGAGTTGACACAGAAGAATCACTCTCCCTTCCAAGGTCTAAATTCACAGCAACAGTTGGTGAAAGGACTTTTACTAAACTATATGGAACAAAATGCCAATAGAGATTAGACATGAAAATTCCCTAGACAGCTTCAAGTCAGTTGAAAAATGCCATCCTCAAAGATTAATGTGGCAATTGCTTCAAGGACAATGGCTAATTCACATTCACACTGTAGATGGGGGGTGTAAAATCATCTTCTTTATTAATGATTCCAAGATTAGTGAAATATGTAAGAATAAGGGGTTTGTTTCAAGTAGTAGTTGTAGCAAAATAAACACAAAAAGCAAAAACAAAAAAAAAAACAAAAAAGGTAAAATTGTAATTGGGCAGGGAGAAACATATATGCTTGGATTGGTGTTTCTAATGAGTTCATAAGTGAAGAAGGATTTGGGGTAATTTCATCATTCATATAAGGCAATCTAAAGGGATAGTGGTGCAGTTCATGAGGATGGTGGGCTCATAGTTAGGGTTATGTATTAAAGAGATGTCAATGTCATCCTACAACTACATAAATTAGTGGTAAAGCTACATTATTATTACTGTACTGGTTTCTGGAGATTATACAAAGCAGGAGTATAAGAATGCTGTAACAATAAGGGAAAATGAAAAAAATAACAGACTTATGCCAAAGGGGCTAAATAATGTAAATACACTAGAAATCCATATTTTTTAAAAGAACATCAAATAAACAGATGCAGTTCACCACAACAGCATTATTCATGATGAAGATTCTGTTGTTTTGAGAAATGTTTACTCTATATTTTTTGAATGCCATTAATTTATTTTTGTGAAATATCAAGAGGTTAAGAGAAGTTTAACTAACATTTAAAGGAAATAAATATTTGTTTAGATTTAATTTGTGATGTGAAATGAACACAGATACATCTATGGCATCAAGTATATGTGGTATATAAGATGAAGGATGGAAGAGTAAACTGTGATACAATCTGTAAATGGTAGCGTTATGCAGTTTTGGAAATTGAAATGAACCATAGTTTTACCTGGTAGAGACACAGTGTTTTTAAACATAAATTAAAAATATAAAGGAATAAGGGTTATCCCTGTCTTCTTCCTATCTTTATGTTTATTTGTTCTGAATTCAGTCAATTAACAGCTATAGCCTTTCATAGAACATTTTATTATTAACTGTTAAATATGACGAAAGACAGATAGATATAGTAATGATAAATTATGAATAATCAATTACTTTAATGTTAGTGTCTGATCTTATGTTTGCCATCCCAATATAAACTGAGATTGGAATGGTAGCACTACTAAATTCTTTCAACCAATTTTTTTTGTTTTGTTTTTAGCCAAAATATATAGTTTTTGACACCAACAATGACAACATTCATTTTTTTGGAAATAAAATTAGTACTAGATTGATATATATAGCTGTCAGTTGTTATATTTTCCTAAATATGGGTATTATCCTGAGCTAAAATATTGGAAATATTTGGGGCAGTTAATTCATAAATACTGTTAAAGTCTGGGAGAGGATAAGGGTATTGCAAGAGGGTCAGGTACATAGTTTTCTCCTTTTCCAGACTTTTAGTTGTAAAATGTATATGCTCAGTAAGTTTTTTAATTTGCATCATCTCTGCATTTTTTACTTTAGATCATTTTTTCATATGTTGTAACATTAAATAGCTATTCTGTGATAGCCTAAGTGTTTGAAGGTAGTTTATAAAAATCTTACATGCCCTAAGCCAAACAATAGAATATTACTATACCACCAAATTCTTGAAATTGATTCTGGTTTTGCAAAATGTATTATACTTTTCAAATATTGTTTGAAATTTCCCATCCTATTAGTAAAACATGAATATATTGCTCAATAATAAAACAGTCCATTTTGACAACTGTTGAAACATTAAGGATTTATACTTGTGGCCACAGTGGTGCAGTGGTTAGCACTGCCGCCTCACAGCAAGAGGTTCTCTGGTTCGATCCTCAGCTGGGGTGCCTTCTGTGCGGAGTCTTCATGTCCTCCCTGTGGTCGCGTGGGTTTCCTCCGGGTGCT
Source organism: Protopterus annectens (assembly GCF_019279795.1). Lineage (NCBI taxonomy): Eukaryota > Metazoa > Chordata > Ceratodontiformes > Protopteridae > Protopterus > Protopterus annectens. Next base: position 1,241,400,819 of record NC_056729.1, read on the forward strand.
CCAGTTTCCTCCCACATCCCAAAGACATGCTGTAGGTGGATTGGACACTCTAAATTGGCCCTAGGTGTGAGTGCGTGCATGTGTGTGCCTTCTGTGGAAGGTTGGGCGCCGGGCTGGCAACTCGACACTGTAAAAACTCCACTGCCGATCATGAGCGGACAGGTGATCCGCTGTGGTGACCCCTAACCGGGAAAAGCCGAAGGAAGAAGAAGAAACTGTTTTAGAAATTATCTTTGGAAACATGTTACTTTTGAGAGTAGATGCTGACATGAAGTTGTTTCTTTTTCAATAACTACATTTGTGTTTGAGTTAGAACATATTCTCAGTAGCATTGCCATAGCTATAATTTGCAGTTTTCCCATGATGATAACTATTTTAAAGTGTGTGTATGCGCATAATTATATTTAGTCAATATTCTCAGATAAAAGTAAACATTTTCAGTTTTGCAGTGTCCTTCATATCAAGACTGCAGTTATTCTCTTTATTACCGGATATTTTTCTGATGCCCAGTCAAGCCAGTGTTCTTTTTTGACACATGTAAGATCCCGATACTTCCAGCAGTTTTTTAATGCAGACTGGAAAAAAACAGCAAAGATTAAAGTATTAATACATCTGCTAAATATTACAGTTTCCTAAGGTTTTACAGATTAGCTAATGGCAAATGTTAAGTAACTACAGTAAAAATAATAACCACTTTTTAAATATATTTTAATTCTAGACTTGTGGTAAATAAGGTCATACAATGTACTAAATCACTATAATCTATAACTACATGCAAGGCCCACTGAGATAAGATCAAACCCCAAGTCCACACCTGTTTTGTTCTCTTATCTAAAGTTAGCACTTTTGTATTAGGACATTTTTTGACAATTATAATTACAGATTAGGACAAGAAATCAAGAAAAATACATACTGACTTTTTTTTTTTTATAAAATTCCAATTTCTCTCTTTGCTAATGTATCATGCAAGTCATTATGGAAAATAATTTGTTTATTCTCAGAAATTACATGCTGGCATCCCTCTGCCATATAAACTGCCGTAAGTACATACAGCTGCACTTTTAATAGTTCTATTTAGTTGTGTGGAGTAAAAGACAACAGAACTTACAAAGTAAATTATCACTTCAATTTGTTTATTTGGTACTGTATTTAATGAAGAAAACTAGTGCAATGCAATTAATAATATCCTGAAATCATAAAACTTATGTACTTCTCTCTGTAGTGAACATAACATTCAACCATATAACCAAAGTTTCACATCCAGGAAGAAAGAGGTCATCATCCCTCTCTACTCATCCCTCATTAGACCAATCATCGAATAAAATGCCCCGTTTGGCATGTACCTGACCAGACACCTACAACAGCTGGAGAGGCCAGAAAAGTATCTCACAAAAAGGATCCTAGGCCTTAAACACATGTTCAACATGGACAGACTCAAGAAACTTCAGCTGTTCGCAGTCTCTTATAGTCTACTTAGAGGTGATTTCTGCATGAATTACAAAGCCATATCTGACCCAGCCCTACTTGAAATGCTACACCTAAAGAAATCCCAATCTCCCCGCACCACATGCTCCAGAGATCACAACCTTATTACCACAATTAACAGAACATGCTGGAAGGACAGGTTCATCTCCCAAGGACTGCCCATACTCTGGAATAAGCTTCCCATTCATGTCAAACAGAACACCTCACTGGCCCTCTTCAAGAGAAATCTTGACCAGTGGATGGGTAACAAAGTTCACTCCAGGGATTATTCCAGTTACCCTACTGGATAGGGGCACTGTGAACTAACATCGGATGGCACGGTGCCTGGGAAATTTTTTTTGGCTAGGTTTGTAAAGGCTCCAGGGCCATTAGCCTAGTACACACCTATGCCCTATGAACTTAAAGTGTACTTTGTCAGAGTCTTGCCTGGCAATTTATGCAAAGTATTATGGATATGAACTGTTAATGGGCTGCTTTCTGTAATAAAAAGCTTGACTCCCTCAGCCTGTATTTGCCTACTTTGTGACTGAGCGCATGTCACTTAACGAGACAGTGCTGCTAGGGTGAACCTGAAGTTCAGTGTGGATCAATGCTCTACCCTGGTTAACAAATAAGGAAATGCAATTTTCCATATCACATCTCTATACCGGGAAATATAGTTTCTGTGTAGGGGAAATTATTTTTTTTAATCTTAACTTCTACATTTTTTGCAACATTACATGAAACCTTTTGGCATGAATTCCAGTGGGTGGTCAATACCAGTCTCAGTGCAGTAAAAACAGCCAGTTCCCAGACATCATCAGGATAAGGGTATCTCACCAGTGTACCTTATTAGAGTAACTCACAGCTATACAGCCACTGCACTGACTTTGGCGATGGTCAGTGTTGTAAAGATGGTACTGCTTAGAGGGTGTAGCAAAGTACACGTGTCTGGCTACAGTCCGTATAGCATCAATTATCTCCAAAGTCATTTCTGGGGCTGTGCTGCTGTGTTTGCCTTGGACGTATGCTGGTGAGTTGTTTTGATGACTTCTGGGGTCAGTAGTCTTTCTGGCACTAAGATAGGAATTAGCCACTCTTTCAAAATACCCTTTGGCACTCTTATTGAAAATGACATTTCATTAACTTGCTTTCTGGTAGCATTTTCTAGGAGACAGAGATCTCTGCCACTTATCCCATACATCAGAGATGAAGCTAAAATAATGAGACAATGGCATCAAATCAGAAACGTTTTTAAAATATTTGCACTGAATATCCCTAATCTACAAATCAATAATTTGTCTTATATTATGGGAAGAAAAAATGGATAGTCTCCAGTGTAGTACAGTTATACAGTTTATTGCTTCTAGCAATTTATATATAGCACTTTTATTGTAATCTGCATGGGTAACTGATTTATTTGCAGTTAAAGCATTCTGTATCTTTACAAATCTTCATCTGTTTAAAAACTTTCATTTTGTGGCTTTCTCTAGTGCTTTGTAGGCTAATAGCTGCAGGCTAGTGGGGGCTGGTTCTTTTGTAAAAAAAAAAAAAAAAGTTGTTCTTCTGGTATTTAAGCCCTAAAGTTTCTGTCTATACACACTGAGCAGAGTGGATGAGAGGTGTGGACTCCAACTCTTAGCTGAGATATATAAGTATCCTGTTTTTTTTCGATTATTTATACAGTTTATTTTTTCTAGCAATTTATATATAGCACTTTTATTGTAATCTTCACGGGTAACTGATTTATTTGCAGTTAAAGCATTCTGTATCTTTACAAATCTTTATCTGTTTAAAAACTTTCATTTTTGTGGCTTTCTCTAGTGCTTTGTAGGCTAATAGCTGAAGGCTAGTGGGGGCTGGTTCTTTTGTAAAAAAAAAAAAAAAAGTTGTTCTTCTGGTATTTAAGCCCTAAAGTTTCTGTCTATACACACTGAGCAGAGTGGATGAGAGGTGTGGACTCCAACTCTTAGCTGAGATATATAAGTATCCTGTTTTTTTTCGATTATTTATACAGTTTATTTTTTCTAGCAATTTATATATAGCACTTTTATTGTAATCTTCACGGGTAACTGATTTATTTGCAGTTAAAGCATTCTGTATCTTTACAAATCTTTATCTGTTTAAAAACTTTCATTTTTGTGGCTTTCTCTAGTGCTTTGTAGGCTAATAGCTGCAGGCTAGTGGGGGCTGGTTCTTTTGTCTTTTTGTAAAAAAAAAAAAAGTTGTTCTTCTGGTATTTAAGCCCTAACTTTGAAAGAGTTTCTGTTTATACACACTGAGCAGAGTGGATGAGAGGTGTGGACTCCAACTCTTAGCTGAGATATATAAGTATCCTGGTTTTTTTTTTGATTATTTATACAGTTTATTGTTTCTAGCAATTTATATATAGCACTTTTATTGTAATCTGCACAGATAACTGATTTATTTGCAGTTAAAGCATTCTGTATCTTTACAAATCTTTATCTGTTTAAAAACTTTCATTTTGTGGCTTTCTCTAGTGCTTTGTAGGCTAATAGCTTTAGTGTCCCCACCCACCCTCCATATTGGTGTCTTGTGTTATGCTTTGTGGCCTTGCAGTTGCCCGCCCCTACTGTAAATCTGATCTGGGACACTCCTCCCAGTCTAGTGTCATTAGTTCATTCTACCTAATACTGAGAGACCATTTGATAAGGCCTTCTGTTTCTCCTTTTTCCCTTTCAAAAAAAAAAAAAAAATTTTTGCCTGAATTTCCTTATGTTCTGACTGTGCTTCTCAAACATTTTGGAAATATAGAGTATATTTTTGAGCATTTATTATAACTATAATTGCCTTAATATTGCTACAACTCAAGTACTCTAGGTTGCACTGCATCTGAAGGGTTTGTGTGTTTTAGCTGCTATTCTATATATAGACTTCTCTGTATATGTAAACTAGCTATTTATTCTGCTGTATTACTGCCACTTAAATCGTTTTTCAGTTGTGCACTTGCCTTGCTTCATTTAAAAAGTTTTAAATTGCTAATTTTGTAGAGTTTTAATTGCATTTACTTTTTCGGACTACACACTCAAGTGTGTTAGACTTTCCTGTGTTTATTTACTGTATTATTGCATTGTTTAGCCTGTTTCAACAACAAAAAAAAATGCTATCTTGTTTGCTCGTTTCCCACCTTTTCTAGCCAGTCCATATCCCAGGCCTTGCTTGTCTCAGGACTTTATTTTCTGTGCTCAGAGCTATCCAGACCTTGCTGTGGCAAAGGGAAGTCCTACTGCCTACCAGTGGGACAGGTGAGCATTGTACTGCCTATCTAACGCTAGAGGAGTGGTTTTCAGATCTGAAATTGTAATTTTATTAGCCTTTTTGGGCTGATTTCTATCCCTTTCAACTTTCTGGCTTAAAAACGTGTGTGTTTGCACATTTTTCACATCGTGCAGCACTACGAAGCTACAGTTAAACTATTCCAGGTGCCAGAAAATCTGCTCTTCAAATTTTCCCCTTAAAACTAGCTGGCTTCTCAGTAGTAGCACTAAAATCTGAACCCCTGTGACTAGCACTTGCTCTAGAACCTGCTGTAAAGCACTAGGAAGCCTGAACCTGATACAAGCACTCAGCTTTCCTTGTCAATAAGGAGAACTTAATCACAGGCACTAAACAGCCTACAATTGCAAGGTACCAAAAGGTAAGGGAAAACAGATCTTAAACCTTACAAAAAAGCACCTAAACAGGCATGTCCAAGGGTCAGCTTCTGGTGGTTTCTCCTGTCCACCTGGTTAATATGGGCATACTGGGGCAATGCGGCAACTGCCTCATGTACACAGACAATCCTCTCCTCCTACCACCCAACACTACAACCTGCGAGAGATGCACTTACATAGTCAAACTGGAAGCAAAGCTCTCTCTGGTCAAGACTGTGCTAGACAGTCAAGAGGAGAAGGCTAACACCTGCATTACACCTCTAGCAACTCATAGCCCTTCAAAACCCACACCATCAACTCCCACACATAGCAACACTAAACCCACATATGTGGAGGCCCTTAACATTAACCTGCCCAAGCAACAAGGACCTCTGAAGCAGAAACGCAAACAAACACCAGTCACAACCAAAGTGACACATAGCTCACAACACCAGTGTGCCACCCAGCAACAGCCCCTAAGGCAAAACAATGTACCCAACACTTTAGTCATAGGTGACTCTATAGTCAGGCACACTGATGTCCCACTCACCAGGCTGAACAAGGAGAAAATTACAGTCAGCTGCCTGTCGGGTGCCAGGATCCGCCACTTAACGCAAGCACTCAAGTCACTCCACAACAAGTACAAATACGACTCTGTCATTGTCCATGCTGGAGTAAATGACTTAAGACGTGCCTCCCTGGACTACATGAAAAGAGACATGGAAGAGCTCTTGGATCATGTGACCCAAGCAGGTATGACCCTAGCCCTGAGTAGCATCCTGCCTTCGCCCAGAATGATACCACAGTATAAGGACAAAATGATTGACTTCAACAATTGGCTAAGCTTCTGGTGTCATTCAAAGGGGATCCAGTATTTGTCTGCCTGGGAAGACATGATCGACAAACCACGATGCTTTGCCAGAGATGGTCTGCACCTGTTACCCCTGGGATTCAGGTTACTGGCTAAAGCTCTTGCCACCCCTGTAGTGCCTTTTTTAGGCAAGGTTCAAAGGATAAAACCACCACTGTAACAGATACAAGCATGCAAAATCTGAAGGTAATGCTACTCAATGCTAGAAGTCTAAATCTCAAAATGCACTCTCTCAAGGCACTCCTAAAAATGGAGAACATCGATATCTGTGCAGTGACTGAGACCTGGTTCAAGGCTCCAGAGAGCACCCCTGCAATACCAGGCTACAATTCTTACCACACTTTTCGGCCACAAAACCAAGACCGAAACACTAAAGGTGGAGGAGTGTCCATATTCACCAAGGATATTCACACCTCCAGGCTAGTTGCCCAACACAATGCATCTGAAATTCTCCAGGTGCAACTAACACTAGGTAAGACTGCAATCCAAATTGTAGCTTGCTACAGATCCCCCACCATACCCCAAGATTCTCACTACACCTTCCTAAACATACTGGAAAATATTAAGATACAACCAAACACCCTAATACTAGGTGAATTCAACTACCCTGCCATTAACTGGGAAAACTACTGAGTACCAACTCCTTTTCCCAACGGTTCTTGGAATTCATAAATTCCAACGCCCTGGATCAACTAATCCATTGTCCCACCAGGGGCTCCAATATCCTAGACCTGGTCATTACCAACATGGGAGATAGATGCTCCACACCAGTGGTCACCCCCTCATTGGTCAGGTCTGACCATAAGCAAATCACCCTTGACATCCACATCCCACTCCCACCCCCCAGTAAGGAAACCTCCTTAAAAAACTTCTCGAAAGCCAACTTCATGCTACTGAAGTCAGTAGTGACAAACTTCACAACACCCATGCAGACAGGATCTGGAAGTTCAACTGCAGAATCCTACACTAAGGCACTGTACGAGCACATCCACTCGTGCATGAATCGTGCCATCCCAAATAGAACCAAAATACTCTTCTCCAAAAAAAGGAAGCAAATCTGGTGGTCCCCTGCTATAAACAGACTATGCAACAGAAGGAAGAAACTGTTGTAGAAAAGAGGAAAATCCCAGGATGCAAAAAACTCCCTCACCAGCCTCAGTAAGAAGCTGAGATCCCTCATAAAATCCTCAAAAGCTAGTTACGAAAATAAAATTGCCAAAGATTCCAAAGACAACCACAAGGCATTCTATAGTTATGTCAAGAATCTAAATGGCAATGCTCAGATCTGCTCTGAACTACAACAGAATGGCATTAAATATACTGATCCCAAGGATAATGCCAATATCCTGGCAGATCGATTTAGTGCCAACTTCACTCCCCTCTCACCCCCTAAAGGGCCCATCTCAATACCAAAAGATTGCCAAATTCCGATAATCACAGCCACACAGGTAGAAACAGCACTCTCCAAAGCTAAGAATACAGCATCCATGGGACCAGATGACATCCCAGGCTGTGTACTACATGAACTACAAAATGAACTGGCACCCCACCTAAGTGTCATGTTTAATCATAGCCTCACCTCAGGCTTCGTGCCCACTGAATGGCGCACAGCTACAGTTATCCCGCTCCACAAGGGAGGATCCACCTTGGATCCCGGGAACTACCGTCCCATCAGTCTGACAAGCCTGATCTGCAAGGGCATGGAACGCATTATCATGGAACTTATAAACAAAGACATTGGCAACCTCCAGACACTGGACCCCACCCAGTTTGGGTTTGTGAAGGGCCGATCTTGTCTCCTGAATCTCATTGACTTCTTCGAATCTGTCTCCAGAGCTGTGGACGAGGGTAAGGAGGTCCACGCAGCCTATCTGGACCTCGCCAAGGCCTTCAACACCATCCCCCACTCTGGAATCATAGATAAACTTACTAAGCTGGGCATAAATCCCTACGTCACTCGATGGGTTGCCAACTGGCTTACTGACAGAACCCAGACTGTAAAAGTAGCCGACTCCAAATCCAGCTCCAAACAAGTGACAAGTGGAGTACCTCAGGGTTCAGTCCTGGGACCACTCTTGTTTGGCATCTACTTCTCTGAAGTACAGGCCAACATTAAGGGACTCTGGCTAACAAAGTTTGCAGATGACTGCAAACTGGGAATCATTATTGAATCCCCAAATGATGTGGATATTCTACAAAAGGGCCTTACAGAAACAGATGCCTGGTGCCAGAGCCATGGGCTCAAGCTTAATGCCAAGAAATGTATAGTCATCCCTTTGGAAAAACATGTACCCATGAACTACCACATAGGTGGCAGGACACTAAACATCGAAAGTGTGATGAGAGACTTAGGGACACAAGTGGACAGTGGTCTCACTTTCGATAACCACATCGCCACAACAGTCAGGAAATCCTTCTACGTGGCACACCTCATCACTAAGGGCTTTTCATCCAGAAAAAAGAGGTCATTGTCCCACTGTACTCATCCCTCATTAGACCCATTATAGAGTATAATGCCCCATTTGGTATGTACCTCACAAGACATCTGCAACAGCTTGAAAGGCCACAGAAATACCTCACTAAAAGAATCACAGACCTAAAGCAGATGCCATATGCTGACCGTCTAAAAAAACTCCAGCTATACTCTGTGGCATATCGTCTACTCACAGGC
>NC_056729.1:1241414477-1241439477 GCF_019279795.1 Protopterus annectens
TACATAAAAGAATGAATAATAGAGAAGAAATTGAATAATGCAAACAAATCAGCAACTATGGATATCATAATATTATGGCAAATTGAACGATGCTAAAGCCATGTGGAAAAGCCAGAAGATACGGCCAACACCTATTTCCATTTGTTAACTTATAGCCAATAGTACTGGAAACTGGAATTGAATCAATCATCTAACACCAAAACTGAACTAGCCAGAATATGATCTCTATATAAACAAATAAAAAAGAAAGGAGAAAGAAGGCATTCCACTCCAAAAACTAAATGTCAAGACACAATCTATATAAATTAGTATACTAGCGACTAAACGAGTTAACTAAAAAGAACATAGCTGAGTAAGCTTTTTTTTTTGCTTTAATAAAGGACTCTTTCCCTCAACCTGGTGGATGCACAGAATAGTGTTTCTTCTGTTTTTAACTACTTCTCCAGATAGTTATCCTTTGGTGGTCCTCAAGTTTTGTTTGCTATGTATGTATGTATATTATGTGCATGCATGTGTGCACGTGTACATATATATATATATGTATATATATATATATATATATATATATATATATATATATATATGTATATATATGGATTCTGTTGGTTTGGTTGACAGCGAGTTCAGTCGACATCGGTTTAATGGACTGCATTTGGTCGATTATACAGATGGTTGACAGGTGTGTGAGATTGACAAGCCCTGGATAGGGTAATATTCCCTTTCCCCTGTGAATGTGCCATATTGCAGTTAGTATATTTAATTAGTGGGGTGCTTGTCCCTCTGCAAAAAGCAGTGTTTTAAAGTCACATGCGTACTAGGTTGTCACAGTTTTGCTTCAACGTAGTGGTTTACCTTCAGGATGCTGACATACATGTTAGTCAACCAACTGAAGGTAAATCAGATATAGATATATATATATATATATATATATATATATCTATATATATATATATATATATATATATATATATATATATATATATATCATACACACACACACACACACACACACACACACACACACACACACACACACACACACACACACACACACACACACACACACACACACACAAACACACATATATATGTGTGTTTGTGTGTGTGTGTGTATGAAAGAGAGAAAGGGAGAGAAAGCACTAACAGATGATGAAAGGTATTTCAAAGGCATTTGACCTAAGAGTAACTGAAAAAAGAAAACGTATTAAGTCCCAAGCTGTTCTGCTCAAAGTTATAAAGCAATTTTTACAAATATAAAAATATACCCATAACTAGTTATCTCCACAGTCTGAGAAAAAGTCCAAATTTATTGCCTACTTGTAGCCTAGTAAGATGAATTTCCTGCAGGCTGTTCCATACCCACAACTCTGCAGGTTTTTTAGAGGTTTTCTCACTTTAGGCAGATGGAGACATCCTTCTTTCTTGAAGATCCCTCCCCAGGTTATGGGTATCTAGCACTGATTGAGGCACAGTGACAGTCTCAACTCAAACTCCACTCTTCTGTTAAACAGGACAGTGATGCTCCTCCTTGAGGTTATAGTGAATCTCCAATAGCTATGAAAAGCTCCCTGTTTATGCAAGAATAAATCACATGACTGTCTCATAACATTGTTTACATTACATAAAGGCATCCATCCATTGTTGCTCATGAGTCACATTTAACTTCTGCAGCAACCTTGTGAACGGCTGCCACCAACTGTAGAAAGTGTACTAAACAAGTAGGGAATGGAAGTAGATTGCCTGACCTTACACGCACACACACACACACACACACACACACACACACACACACACACACACACACACACACATGCACACACGCACACACGCACACACACACACACACCATGCAAAGTTGTAAAAGCCCACTGCATGTATATATAAACTGGTCTCCTTACCTCCTATGAAACCACACTTGACACCAGTACCCTCATCTAGGAATAAAAAACACTTCCCATGGTACACATTCCTCATTACCTATCTACTCAAATATGGAGACATACATCCTAACCCTGACTCACCCTCTAATCCTAACCACAAGAGTAACCCCAAAGATTTAAACATACTTACACTTAACCTTAGACGTATATGTAATAAAATAGCCCCACTGCATGCCTGGATTGATCAAAATAAACCCGAAATACTAGCCCTTACTGAAAGGCTACATCCCAATGTAAAAGACTCAGAAATAATACCTCCAAACGTTGCAATAACCAGAAGAGATAGATCTAAAAAACGAGAAGGGATAGCACTTCTGTATCCATCTACACTCAGCATAACACATTATGCCAGTAATATACCCATCTTATCCAATGCTGAGGTACTCATCTCCGTTTTGAAGCTCAATATATCAAAAAGAATTTGCAGAATAGTAATATATATCCCACCAGGTAACAATATATCAGTGTTGAAAAATATTTTATCCTGGACATCCCAAACAATAAACCTTGAAACAATAATCTTAGGAGATGTAAATATAGATTAGCAAACCATAGCTTCCAACTCCCCCACAAATAGTATAAATCTGTATGTTTTTTCTCAGCTTATCAAGATACAGCAAAGATCTTACCTGCCAATTCACCTCAGACTGGATTCTAGTATCCCACCCTGCTAATTACCCCTCTTCTGGTACACTGTCTAGCTCCCTGAGCGATCATCTGCCAGCTTATTCCCTTAGAACAAACTTCCAACAACTAAGAGTACACACTACAAAATCAGGTAGGAACTCAATTTTTGTCAGCATAAATTCAACAATCTCCTACAGGAAATAGACTGGACACCCCTTAAACAACTACCCCTTAATGATGCTGTACTATACTTTAATAACACCTTCCTTACTTAATACACCAGCTCCCATTTGTATGAAAAGAATCAAAATGAACTCAGCACCATGGCTCCCTTAGGAATGTAAACACCTGATGAAGCAAAGGGACCTAGCCTGGTGAACCTGGAAACAAAACAAAAATGAACAACATCATGTTCATTTCAAAACATTACGTAACAAATTGACAACACTAATCAACAGAGATAAGAAGTCATATTATTTCCAGCTCCAACTCCAGCATCAAATCAACCACAGTAAATTTTGGCACACCATATCTTCTCTACTTAACCCTGGAAGAAATGGAGAGCACATCTTATCACCTGATACCCCTCCATCACAAATAGCCAAAAACTTTAACAAACACTTCATAAAATCAGTTTCAGACCTACTAACAGCCCTAATGCTGGACCCCCCACCCTTCAACCTATTCAGACACCAACCCCAGACCATCAGCTACTTCTAACCCTGTCATTATTAACACCCCTACTCAACATAATATCATACAAACTCCATTCTCATTTCAGCCCATACCCACTGACACCATTACGAAACTGCTACAAAAACTAAAACCTTGCTCTCCTTCAGCTGACAATCTCCCCCCATACTACCTCAAACTGGCTGCTAACTCAGTCACCTACCCAATCAGTATCCTTATAAATAGGTCTTCATCCAAATCAGAAGTACCTACCATATGAAAACAATCTCACATCACCCCCATCCACAAAGGAGGCAACTCTCTTGATCCATCCAATTTCCATCCTATATCCATCTTGTCACCCATATCGAAAATTCTCGAGAGAGGTATCCATCAGCATGTAATACAATATCTGTTGCTAAACACTCTTTTAACCAAAACCCAACATGGCTTCCAACCTAGCCACAGCACAGCTACAGCCCTATTATCTTTTACAGACACCATGAACAAGGCCAGAGATGCAGGATGCTATACAGCCTCAGTATTCCTTGATCTCTCCAAGGCCTTTGACGCAGTGTCTCACCCCTTATTTTTGAACACACAGTCTAACCTAGGTTTCTCACATAACACAGTAAAATGGTTTCAGAGCTACCTCAAGGATCATAAACAAGCAGTGAAATGGTCCAACAAACTCTCTCCCTTTCTCCACAACCCTACTGGAGTCCCCCAAGGCTCCATCCTAGGACCCTTACTCTTCAACATTTTCATAAACAACCTTCACACTGCCTCTCACCCTGGGACCCTCATTCACTATGCTGTTGATTCCACCATATTCTGCACTGCTCACTCACTACCAGAACTACTTTCAAACACTCAACAGTCCTTTACAGCAGTCGAATCCTGGCTAAGAAATGCCCAACTCTTTCGTAATCCAAAGAAGACAAAACTAGTACTCTCATCCCAAAAACACCTCCCCTGTCACTGATCATTTCAACATCCTTGCATCTGACAACACTGTCATAGCAATAGTGCAGGAAACCAAACTCCTAGGTGTTACCATTGACAGTAAACCTTTCTTTACATTTTGCTGCATATGGGGGTCAAATGAAACTCATCAAAAACTGGGACTGTTATATAGAAACAAACATTTCTTTATTGCAGCAACCAAAACTACCCTGGCAAAACATTTTTACTTCCCTCTCTTCTTTATGGTGCCCCTATCTTAACTAACTTACAAAATTCTACATTAAGCAAATTGTAAGAGTGCTACAACAAAGTTGCAAGGTTTGCCACAAACTCTAAATATCACACACACCACTGTAAACCACTCCTAGAATTAAACTGGCTTGAACTACCCAACCAACTTGCCTTTATTCAGCTATTCACCTTGCACAACCTTATTTTTAAGCCTACTGCCTACCCTGCCCTAACCAATCTAGTCACACCTTGCACCAAATCCCTATGATCAGAAGACAAAAATCTGTTAGCTATCTCAAAACCTACAAGAAAACCTGGTCACTCTCTGTATTCATACATGTCATTATACATTGGAATTCACTGCCTCTAGCTTACCAGGTCTATGCCTGGCCTAACCCATTTCAAAGCCTCCTTAACAAATCATCTCAAAAATACACAGCTCTGCTCCTGCATAAAGCCTGCCTAGTGCTCAGGTCTTCCTCTTCTATCACATTTCAATGCCTCAGACTGCAAGATCCTAAAGCTCTAACTCCTTCTCTGCTTCTATACCATATCCTTAAACTACTGCACAGGCTTTATTGCTTCTATTCTTCTTAACTCTCGCTATATGTCTGCATCACTAACTTTCTAGCTGCCATTCTTCTAACAAACTAACATTCTATTTTGCATGTACTACAACTGTCAATGTCACACATTGCACTACCTATGTACTTTTTTTTTTAACTATCTACATCATGTATGATGCGAGTGACTATTATCATCTGTAGTGTTTTAACTGTATAGAATTGTCTACATGTGTAGCAATATATTACATCTTGTGGCAGTTTGTTCTTTCAACTTTTGTATAGTATTTCTAATGTAATCTTTATTGTATCAGATTTTACTATATTTGTGTTGTACTGCATGTGGAGCTTTTCTCCCCGGGCCTCTGCTGAAAATGGGTTCTGTAGACCCAGTCAGACCACCCCGATAAACAAATGTCAAACAAATAAATAATTTGGACGATAGAAAGAAATGGAAAAACCCAGAGAAAGAAACGCATGAACACAAGGAGGGCATGCAGACTTCACAAAGAATGTAACTCAGCTGATAATCAAACTGGAGAACATCTTGCTGTGATTATCATTGTTGTAAAGTGAAAATATTTAGGACTTTAGCATTTTAACAACATTTACATCACATACAACACTCAATACTGCCAACTGTTGCAGAGAAAGAGAGAGTGTCTGTGTGTGTTTGTGTGAGCGCGCGTGTGTGAATGTGTATGTGTTGACAGAAAATATGTGTCTCTGTATGAGGACAGAGGACAGGTCCTTAGTTGTGTGACTGTATATGGTGCTATGTTTGCTTACAAAAAAGTTTAATCTGTTAAGTAGGATAAAACAAAATGTAAATATGTAACCTGAATCAGTTGCAGCTGAAATTTACAAAGTTATCAGGCTTTTAAAAAATCCCTAATTTATGGATTATCCAAAACATGTGGTGAAAATTGATATGTTGTTATACTTTCAAGCAAGGTGCTGAGATATATCAAAATGTTACCATATCGTATTGTGTATTCAACATGTTCACAATCATGGTGCTTTTTAGAGTAGACGGGATTCTGAAATAGGGTAAAATGTATATGAAAATCTTGATGTAGCTCTTTTGGCCATCTTATTTTAAAATATTGTGAGTATGTTACATGTTTATGGTATTAAATATAAAATAAAGTTTGATTGGTTAAAAAAGTTTGAATCTGAGTTTTCTGAAACAAGCTAGACTGTTTGGTAAGGCGTGCTTCCTGTATAAAATCTCTGAAAAAATTAAGCTAAATCACTTCAGTGACTTGAAAGAAAAAGAGACCTGCTTTTATAACTGTTCTGTTAAAGCTTTTGCTTGTTTGAAAAGAGACTGTTGTAAACAGGTTGTGAATTCTCATTCATAGCCTTACAGATGAGGCTAGTCATTCTTATAGGTTTATAATTACCTGGGTCCATTGAAGCCCCACATTTGTGCAAGGGAATGACTCTTGCCGTCCTCCATTCGTCCAACACAAAGTGTGTTTTGAGGCTAATATTGAATAGCCTCTGTAAGGGGTCTGACAAGACATGTTTCAGGCTTACTCTCTAGTGGTTGCTAAAAGCTTCTAGCCATATGTATACACATACACATACACAGACACGTAGACACACACACACACACACACACACACACACACACACACACACACACACACACACACACACACACATTAACAGATAAATATATGGGTGATGACTGATTACACAACTGATCATGGTGCTTTGTCACCATCACAGCTGATCAATATTGTACAATCCCTGAGTTGCTATACTTATAAATCTGTAGGTGTGTGTGTAGGGGGGGGGGGGCACAGCACTTTCCTATATTCAGATTTCTTTTATCTACTTTGATCACAGTAGTCATATTCTTAATGTAAATGACTTTTCCTCTCCAATAAAAGTGGTCTCTGAAATATGGAAGGATAAATGCCATTGCTATTTAAGGATAAATAGGGTGGCTGCAGTGGCGCAGTGGTTAGCGTTGCCACCTCACAGCAAGAGGTTCTCCAGTTCGATCCTTGGCTGGGGTGCCTTCTGTGCAGAGTCTGCATGTCCTCCCTGTAGTCATGTGGGTTTCCTCCAGGTGCTCCGGTTTCCTCCCACATCCCAAAGACATGCTGTAGGTGGATTGGACACTCTAAATTGGCCTTAGGCATGAGTGTGTGTGTGTGTGTGTGTGTGTGTGTGTGTGTGTGTGTGCCTTCTGTGGAAGGTTGGGGGCTGGGCTGGAAACTCAACACTGTAAAACTCCACTGCCAATCATGAGCAGATGGGTGATCCACTGTGGCGACCCCTAACCGGGAAAAGCCGAAAGAAGAAGAAGCTATTTAAGGATAAATCCTTCACATCTTACTGGCGTGATCTGGTACATCCATAGCTCATTCTTCCTGTCTCTTCTGCTCTTGTATTAAAAGAGGTCTAGCGTATGTGGTCATATCCTTTACACTTCCATCCCATGAAGCTTTTTAGCAGCTTTTATCCTGATTATTTCAAACAGCCTGATGATAATTTTTCTTATTCCTCCCTCCAGAACTGTACACAGTACTGTAGTTGTGGCCTGATTTAGGCCTAATAAAAGAAACGATTTTTACTTATTATTTATTTAACATTTGTTTGGGCGGCCACGGTGGTGCAGTGGTTAGCATTGCCACCTCACAGCAAGAGGTTCTCCGGTTCGATCCTCGGCTGGGGTGCCTTCTGTGCGGAGTCTGCATGTCCTCCCTGTGGTCGCGTGGGTTTCCTCCGGGTGCTCCGGTTTCCTCCCACATCCCAAAGACATGTTGCAGGTGGATTGGACACTCTAAATTGGCCCTAGGTGTGCGTGTGAGTGTGCCTTCTGTGGAAGGTTGGGCGCCGGGCTGCCAACTCGACACCGTAAAAGTCCACTGCCATTCAATGTGCGGACAAGGTGATCCGCTGTG
This sequence comes from Protopterus annectens, assembly GCF_019279795.1. NCBI lineage: Eukaryota > Metazoa > Chordata > Ceratodontiformes > Protopteridae > Protopterus > Protopterus annectens. Next base: position 1,241,422,398 of record NC_056729.1, read on the forward strand.
GCGACCCCTAACCGGGAAAAGCCGAAAGAAGAAGAAGATTTATTTAACATTTGTTTACTGGGAAAGTCTGACTTGGAATGAAGCCAATTTTCAGCGGCGGCCTGGGAAGAAATGCTCCAGACACATATCTTTGTAACGTGGGAGGAAACAGGAGTACCCAGAGGAAACCCACACAAATGCAGGAAGGACATGCAGACTCCACACAGAAGGCACCCCAGCCGAGAATCGAACTGGAAAACATCTTGCTGTCAGGTGACAACACTAGTGCTGCAGCACTGCAACAGTCTTCTGATGCACCTCAGTACTGCGTTTGCTGCTACTACTTCTGTATAACTCTGCTCCTTGTCTTCTGACCAATGTTTGATCGGCAATCCTACATCTTTCTCCTACTTATCTGTCATCAGTTCCATTCATCCTGCTGATGCTTCTCACCAGAAAGGAATGAATGAAGTGGGTTAGTGCTGTATGAAGTGCTCATGGAGTAATGCTCAAGGATAATACTCAACTCCTGTGTTAGTGCTGTATGAAGTGCTCACAGAGTAATGCTCCAGGATAATACTCAGCTCCTGTGTTAGTGCTGTACGACGTGCTCATGGAGTAATGCTGCAGGATAATACTCAACTCCTGTGTTAGTGCTGTATGAAGTGCTCACGGAGTAATGCTCCAGGATAATACTCAGCTCCTGTGTTAGTGCTGTACGACGTGCTCATGGAGTAATGCTCCAGGATAATACTCAACTCCTGTGTTTCTTGGCTCAGTGCCTCTTTGGAAACTTCTCATTAGCTGCTCACCACTGTGGCCTTTTGTATTGTCAAGTGCTGAGAAAACAGTCTATTAGCCCTTTTAGCCTTTATCCTATCATTTCCAAAGCTTGTTCTGCCTGATGGCATTTGAGTTACCCATGTTTTGCAGCAAGGTGATGTTACAGCTGTAATGGAGGTCAAGCAGATTATCTTAGAAAAATGATAAACCATGTCTAATCTAACATGCCAATTGTAAATAGTGTGTGATGAGTAAACAAGAATTAATCCAAAACCAGTTATTTATTATTTACAAGTGTTACTGATAGTCAGAAATGGTATAGCTGCCCCACAAATCTTAAACCTGAGGCTGCTGCCTACTCAGTTGAATTTTACACCCCCCTAGATTCATCATTTGAGGCATTTGTACCCATCAGATGCAAGCAAGTTTAAAAATAAGATACATATGTTGTAACTCCCACATGAACAAATTATAACAAAATGAAAAGAAAAACTCATGACCATCAATAAAAGATCTCCACTTAATCAATATAAAAAGGATATAAAACTGTAAGCAAGTCCCTTAAGCTCACCAATAGGAAATGCAGAGTCACCACTGATTCAAAAAAACAACCATAAGGCCTTCTTCAGCTAAATTAGGAAGCTGAGAAGTAGCCAATAATTATTTACTGAACTGGAACTCCAATGGTACCTCCTTCTCTGACACCAAGGATATTGCTAATATTCTTAGATTCATAGGTATTTACTAGGCTAGTGATCTGTGAGGAGCTTCAGAAGCCTAGCCATACAATCCCATGGTAGATTTTAGCCCTTATATTTTAAGTATGAATATCCCAGTGATGAGCAGAACCTTTACATGCTGCTCCTATCTATGAGGAACAAGAGTCTTAAACCAGGGGTGGTTTGTGGTTGCCCATCCATTTGTCTAGATTACATTTGAATAGTGTAAGAGAAGTAATTTGTTTATTTGGATAAAAATATGATTCCAAAGAAGTAGTATTATTTGTGATACAAATCTATCATTTAAACATGTTCTATTTGTGTTGCAAAAGAGATTCAGATCTCTTAAGTGGTGCAGCAGTAGCACTGTCGCCTCACAGCAAGGGCTCTCCTGTTTGATTCTCTGCTGGGGTGCCTTCTGTGCTGAGTCTGCATGTCCTCCCTGTATTTGTGTGGGTTTATTCCAGGTGCTCCAGTTTCTTCCCATGTTACAATGACGTGAGTCTAGAGTGTTTCGCCCCGGGCGTCTGATGAAAATTTGCATTTGTTCCAAGTCGGACTTTCCTGGTAAACAAATGTTAAATAAATAAATAAAAATAAAAATGTTTATTCCCCTTTTGGACTGGTGAATGTGCATTAGGACCAACAAAATACGTTTTGCTGAGGATCTGTACACAAGGCACAGATCGCCCATCAGTAAACTGTATGATACTGAGAAAAGAGACAAGGCTTTGAGGCAGATTGCATGCATTTTATGATTTAGGCCTTTGATTTTCTTAGTAAGAAAGCATTGTGGGAATTTATATTGTGTGAAATGTTTGAACAGATGCATACTGAAGGGGGAAATTATACTCACTGATTTGCCTGATGAGTGCAGAATATACTGGAATGACCACATCCCTGGACCTGATTGCCATACCCCTAGTAAAAAGCAGTACAATGAAAAAGCACTTTCTAACAATTGTGGGAATGTGGTGATCAAAGGACACACCATTGTCTACACATTTCCAAGGTCCCTAACTACTAGATCAGTTTTCAGGGATTTGTTGCCAACAATGATAGTTACAAGGGACTTCTTGCTTGCTGAAGGATACTGTTATACACTTCTTGACATTCAGCTTTAGTCCATGGTTTTGACACCAGCTATTGTGCTGGCAAAAGCCCTTCTGGAGGATCATGGTGTCCTCTAGGGAGTTTATGTTAGCACTAAGTTTACAATTATCTGCAAAACTGGTCAGTCATAAACCCTTATCAGTAGCAGGATATAAATACCATGGAGGAGTGGCCCGAGGACTGAGCCTAGGGGTATACTGCTATTGACAGGTCTTTTGGAGGAGGTAGAGTAGCCCACCCTCATTTCCTTGGTTCTATTTTTGAGCTTATTTGTTATCAGAGGAATGAAATAGGGATTAACATTTAGCTTGGCTAGTTTATCTATGAAAACTGAGTGTGAGATGGTGTCAAACGCCTTTGTATGGTCCAGATAAGCAGTGTGTGCTGGTTTGCCCTCATTCATTGCTTCAGTAACCTTCTTGAAGAAGTCAATCAGATTAAGTAGGCAGGATCTCCCTTTAATAGATCTGAAATGGCCTGGGTCAAGAGTTTGTAGGTTACCTGTGTCCTCATTTATTAATTCAATGATCTTTTCCATCACCTTACAGAAGATGCTCATCAGATGTACATGTCTATAATATCCTGGTTTCGTTAGCATCCCACCTTTGTGCAAGAGGATAACAGTTCCTGTCTTCCAATTTTTTTGGCACAAAGGCTGACTTGAGGCTGACATTGATTAACCTCTGTAGGAGGTCTGACAGGTCCTATTTCTGGTTGGCCAGTAAACAACCCAGTATGTTATCTGGCCCCCACAGAAGCAGGATTCTTTGCCTTGGATAGTGCCTTAAGGACTTGTTCATGGAGGATTTGAGGGGGTGTAAATACAGGAATGAGATCTGTGACTGTAGGAGGAGACAGAAGGGTAAATGTAGAGAGAAATTTATCAGATAGTAGATTGACTATGTCCTTGTATGGAATATCATTTACTATTAGCTCTGCACAGCACTGGGCATTGTTTCAAATTTTCTAACACAGTTAAAGTAAGATTTGTGGTTGTCTTTTGCCTTGGTGGCAATTTTTACCTCACATCTGGCTTTGGTTAATTTGATATCAGTGTCTGGTTCCCCCTTTTAAGTTTAGCAAGAGATGTTTTTTATGCAAATTGAGAGTTACATTTATTAATTTGTTTTGTGCAATGCTTTTTTCTTTTATTATAGAGCCTGTTTCTATTTGGGTTCCACTATAGGGGGTTTATTTTTGAATTTGGTATTGGATTTACTAAGGTAGGAGACAGATTAATCTATGCAGCTATTCATATGTGCATAAAACTTGGCAGTAAAGGATTGCACATAAGTAGCGGGGTCATTAAGCTGGAAGACGGTGTTGAATTTAGCCAGGTCATCACTCACCAAGGTATTGGAGGAAGTGTCTGGCCTCTGTCATAAGGTGAATGTGACCAATTTGTGCTCCAGTTTTACCAGGGAGGGAATTACAATTGGTAGGGAGCAAATCTGTCCCATATTGGTGAGGATCAAGTCCAGGATTTTATCACCCCTGTTTGGGTATGAAGTAACTGTTCAAGAGAGTTTGTAATGATGAAATAAAGTAAAAAAATAAATCTTTGAATACACACGCGTGTACACACACACACACACACACACACACACACACACACACACACACACACACACACACACACACACACACACACACACACTAAAAAATACCAGCACAATCAAAACTCCAAACTACTGATGTATTTAACATACAATCAGTCTTACTTAACAATGTCAGAAAACTGCTAAAATGTTCATATCACTAATTTTTCTCTAAACAGCATCCCTCCCTCATGTGTATGCCTGGAAGCAGATTCCATTTCATATCCTTCAGGCAACCCATAAAAGAGCAATATGTTCCCCTGTTATGAAAGCAGTTTTATTTAACTCCTCTTCTCAGAGGGGGAAGTTCAATATATGAAGCTACAGACCACTAGCTATCATGTCACATCTGTCAAACCCACTATACCCAACCCAACATGGTTTTCATCAAGACCATAGTACTAAAACAGCTTTATTTTCTGTCATAAGTACAGCCGATTTAAACAGAAACTAAAAGGCCAATGAATGGCTACAATATTCCTTGATCTGTTAAAAGTGAAGTCTAGCTTAGTTCAAATGCAATCAACTAGTTCAAGGGCAGATTCTGTACTTTGACTAGACGTATACTGTCCCTTCCACTTTATATCAATTGCGGTTCTGTAGGGATCAAACCTAGGACTGTAGCTGTTCAACACAAGTCATAAGTGACATGTATAAATTTACAGTCAATGCTACACTGATACAGTATTCACATGATTCCATGATTATAACAGCGGTGCCATAAGTATTTCAGCTATAAAAGAAAACAACTTTTTCAATACTGAAGAAAAATTGAATTCAGAATCACCGCTTCTTCCCAATACCAACAAAACTACATTATTTTTTTTAGTCCCAAAACAATCTAGAGAAAGACATTAGATTTCCAGATTGCAGTCACCAACGATACTTCCATTGAACATGTAACACTCAAAATGACATAAACTAATAACTGATCAAAACATAAAATTAGAGCAACAGAGTAAGTCATCAGAAAATGTAATATAAAGTTTGGCATGTTAGGCAAAGCTAGGCTGTTTCTAACAGAACTTGATTTACTAACTAAAACTCACATACTATCACTCCTGTTTGAATTCCTCTTCTAGTTTTACCTATCTATAAAAATCCTACTTTTTTAGACTGGAACAAGAAGGCAACAAAACAGCTAAACTTGCTAATGTCATTCACGATTGCACAGAAGTACAGCAAATGAACTGTTTAGAATTACAGCACACCCTAACCTTCTCACGGTTCAAAGTTGATCATACTGCCCTACATAAATCAAACAGATACTCAGGACAGGAAAAGTAGTTGAAACATACAACTCTAAAAGATTGGCCAGATTATTAAATAAACTCAAACTGGCCACAGTAAAAGCAAGACATTACCATGACAATTTCTTATATTCTGTTTCTGTATCTAAACTATGGAACTCAGTAGCTCATGAAATAAGAATTAAAACTGAATGCTGTTTCCTAAATAAATTTAGGACACACCTCACAACCTCATATAACTATAGTTGTGTTATGTAACAGGCAATAGCATAATTATGGCAAATGTTTTTATTAACATCATAAAGATATCCCCTTCCAGTCTTCTCAATTGTACTGCTATTGAATATTTCCTATATATATTGTTTAACATAATCACATTATCAAAGAAGCTATGCATACATCTGTCTTACTCTTTAATAAATGGAATAATTTTGTCTTTTTCTTAGCTACCTGCCACACAACATCTTTATTAAACCTATAGTTTTCTATATTTTCTCTCACTGTTAATGCACTTCAACCTCTTTGTTGCTAACATGACATCTAGCTACTTGACAATATCAGCATATAAAATTACATTATTCCTAATCAGCAACAATTTTATTGAATGCCAAATTTTCTCAAACTGTATCTATTTTATATATAAACTGTTTCATACAAAGTTAGGATGTGAAAGCCTTCTATGGGCTTCTATGGGCACAATGTGGTTAAGGGTCAGGCTATGCGTACCTCTAGGTTAAATAGCATTACACAAGGTTTTAATCCTGAATTAAAAGATCTTAAGTCCAGGTTTTTAGACAGGGGATATAGTAATGTTGATATTGAAACAGGCATGCAAGACATTCATTTGTTAAGGGAAAACAGAGCTAAACCATATTATTCATCACGTGATGAAAATACTTTCACTGCAAGAGCTCAGTATGATAATGGTGTTAAAGTACCTATGTTTTTCACTAGAGATAGAAGCAACATTTATAATATTTTTGAGAAGCATTGGGAGATCCTACTCACAGATCCAAAAATAGCAAATATAGTAGGAGAAAAAACAAGGTTTAGATATAAAAACAGAAAAAATATCAAAAGATTGCTATGCCACACGGGTCCTAACAAAGGGGAATCCAACGTTAAAGGAACATACCCATGTGGCAGTTGTAATTTCTGTAGATACATTGACAGCTCCAATCGTTTCGTTCATCCGGACACTGGGAAGGAATATCACTTTAATTGCGTAGCGAGTTGTGATACTGAGCATGTTGTTTACCTGGCTAAGTGTTCACAATGTTCTTCGTTCTATATAGAGAAAACCGATAGACAGCTCAAATATAGAATTAGGGAACATCTCTATAATATTAGGACAGGCCTTTCCACTAATGCACTAGCGAAACATGTTAAGTCTAGTGGCCCCTCTCATTTATTTGAATTTATGGCCATAGATGTTATTTCACCTAGTATTAGGGGAGGGAATGTAAGACTCACTACTGAAGACAATGAAATGAAATGGATCATCCGCCTTAGGGCGGATGGAGGTAAGGGATTAAATGATAGATTATCCATCAAACCCTGCCTACGCATTAAGAGCCTCAATGTAAGATAAAACATTTTTCACTTTTCAAATTTGCTTTATTTATTTAAATAGAAGATCTATATTTTGAGATTGAAAGTTGCAAAAAATAAGATGTTAATGTCTTGATTTGGTTTAACAAATTTTGTAGACAGGGTAGGATGAAAAAATTTTAGCAAGAGTGTCGTTTCTACGACAGTTCATCTATTACATATGACTTCTGCTTGCTCAATGCACGCTCATTATTATGATAGTTTATGGTTGAGGTTAATGTTCAAGTTTGCTTCATTAATAGGGTATTTAATATTGATTTATTGGTTAGTTGGTAACATGAAGTCAGAGACTTTTAAGGTTGAAGTTTCAGACTTCATGTTTTTTGCCACACTATATATAATATATGGAAAATTCATGTTTTGTATACCATATATGTATTAGCCTAAGTTATATTATTATTGATATTTGATTATTCATAGATATGAGTATTATAGTTTAGACTGTTATGACTTAACAGCGGCTTATTATGAATATAATAATAGTTTGGTGCTTTGGTGGACATATAGGTATATGAGGGGTATTTTGGTAACATCTCTGTCGTTGTTTATTTGGTTTCATTGCTATGATTTCGTTGATGTTACTGTTTTATATGCCTGTTGAAGGTCTGAATAACTATTGTGATTGTATACTATCTATGATCTGGTTACTATGAGTTTGAAGATTATAGCGAGAAAGGGTGTGGTATACTGTTACGTTGTTTTACGCTAAGCGTAAACATGCAGTAAGGCACTCGTTGTAAACTGGAAGCACAAACATGGATTAAGCGAACATTGGATATGTTTTGTCATCGCATTGATTCCGAACACATAATTTGGCATTATACGGTGGTATTTGACTGGATGGATCGATAACTATACTAGGTAAGAATAATGTAGTTACCGAAAGTGGGCATTGATACATTGAGACAACTATATGAAAGGCGCTGTGTATTTTGAATGCCGTTTATAAAATGAATATTTCATTTTTAATTTTTCATTGTTCTAATACAAGATAAAGTCTTCATTTTATAAAACAAGTTAATTTATAGAGTAACAACTTATGAAAGATATTATTAGAGCACGAATCTTTGTATATATGTGGCATTGGATATTTTACTATAGTATTTGTGTAGGTACACTATTTAGTTAAGGGCTATGTTCGTGCTATATGGAATTTACATGTTCTAAATATGATCATACAATAATGTTGTTTTTAATGCTGGTTTTAGTATAAAATGTTGATTGAAATGTTTCAAAAGTGTTATCTGTTACCGTAGGAATGTTTTTAAATATTAGCATTGGGATTAATTTGTATCCAAGGAAATGACATAATTTTGTATTTGAAGTCTGATAGGTGGTGTAGTTTTTTAAATATGTGTAACAACTCAGTTCAGTGTGGTCTGATGAAGCTCCTGTGAAAGTGCTTACCATTGACTGAGTGCACTCTGGATTAAAATTGCTGTTTTATTCTTCTAAAACATTTTGAGTCGTTTTGTGGTGGAACATCATTGTGTATACCTAGACGGAAGAAGACGAATTGAATTGATGCATGGTTGCTTTTGCTGGTATTTTGTAGCTACATTTTTGCTTTTTGGTGTCTTATCCAGCTTAGCATTTACCGATAGAGGTGCAGTAGCCTTCTTATTGACTTTTATATATATATATATATATATATATATATATATATATATATATATATAATCTAGCATTTTCTTTGCACAGTCAATGTCATTTTCTTAGTGCAATGATCATGTTCCATTCAATGAAACATGGGAGATATTTTTTTTTATCCAGCTTTGCTGAGTTTTTTTTCTTTATTCAGTTTGCTGAGTTGTACACAGCTACTTGTGTCTCAGCAGATTAAACTGCTCAAGCAGTTTCACTTGCCATCTCGTACCTGCAGCGTATCTCTGTAACCTGTAGACTAACGGAATAATTCACCATGTGTGTGTGTGTGTGTGTGTGTGTGTGTGTGTGTGTGTGTGTGTGTGTGTGTGTGTGTGTGTGTGTGTGTGTGTCTGTGTTTGTGTCTGTGTGTGTGTGTGAGAGAGAGTGAAGAGTGAGAGCGATCCCTGGCAGCAAAAGCAGTTAGGAGGTCTGCATACCTCTCAACAGTACAGATTTTTGCCTCTTATTTTGGTATGGTTCTCATAAAATTTTGGTTTTCTGATAAATCGCTGGTAAAGCACTGAGAATTGTAGTTAGAAAATATTCACAGGCATTTGAATTTCAGAATTCATTCCCTTTAGATAATGCATGCTAATGCAACACCTGTTATTTTATCAACTTTCTATGTTTGTAAAAGCAATATTTAAAAATTGTCCCTATTTTTGGGGCTTTGTTCCCTCATTATTTATGTCTTTCTCCAGATTTCTTGTTCTACCTCAACATGTGTTTTTTATATATTTGGGATGTAAAATGCTTCCTCCAACACCATTAACATGTACTATAGCAATTTTGAAACATTAGGCGGATCAACTAATTTACATCAAAAATATATAAAAAGTAATTTGTACTTTAAAAAAGTAAGTAAAACACAACAATTTTACAGAGAACCCATTCTATAAGCACAATAATGCCCTCCAGGGGTGTGTTAATTTGTAATAGGGGTATAGTGGGCGAGTGTTAATTACACATTAATACACACCCTTTTGGGCATTATTGCTTGCTTAAATACCAATTGAAGTACAAAATAACCAATCAAGGACACCTGCACAGAAATATGAACACTTTGGATGCAGACTTAAAGGAACACACACCTAAGAACTGAGTAAATAAAAACATTGTCACACTACCTGCATAACAGCCACAATAATCTTAAACATGATCAAAATATAAACACTCATGACCTGCAAATGTGATAAAATTACAGAACATTTGAATGCACATTGGTATCTGAATTTTGAAATGTTTTAATTATTCGCACAGTCATTGTGGGCAAATTTAAAATATTAAGGGACCCAGTTTTATACAGTGCTCCAATACTTCTGCATTAATGAAGATCAATATCCTCTTCTTTGGGGTAAATAAGCACAATAAATTGGAAGAAACACACCTTTTCAACATTTACAAAATAAACTTTCTTAATATAATTTACAGTAAAGGAATTAAATGCATTAAATTGAGAACAAAACCATCTGTGATTAATTATCTATTCTGGATAATATAATTCACTTTTTAGATGAGTATAGAAATAATAGCGTATAAGTGATTAAAGAATATGCTGCATCTCAGCAGAACAGAATAATAGTATTGTAGAACTTTAATATATAGAAAATATATATGAAAAAAAAAAGTTTCTATCTGTTCATCCATCCATCCATCCATCCACAGCTCTTTTTCCTGTTTTTGTACATGGGGTTATCATGTCACTTCAACTGTGACAATGATCTAGAGACATTATTCACACCGCCTGCTGGCTGTATATGTATATTAAGGTAAGACGTTGGCATAATTGTTAAGGTTTTAAAGTCACAGATACAAGGAACAGGGTTTGATTCTGACCACTGGTTATTGGCTAGGCTTATAATAGTCTGCAGACTGATAGCCTAGTATTTACTATGAATGTAGTATGACAATATAAATGTCTATATCTGTCTCTATAATATATATATATATATATATATATATATATATATATATATATATATATGGTATATATACTAATTTTTTTCTAATTAAAAATAAATGTTATTTACCCCGCAGTAGTGGTGCTGCGGTAGCGTTGTCGCCTCACAGCAAGACGTTGTCGCGTTCTATTCTCAGCTAGAGCGTCTTCTGTGTGGGGGCATGCATGAATGGGTGTGCCTTCGTTGAAGATTGTTGATCAGGGCTGGTAACTCGGCACGTAAAAATCCACTACCAAACATTAGCGGACCGGAGATCTGCTGTGGCGACCCCTAACCGGGATAAGCCGAAAGACACAGCAAGAAATAAATGTTATTTGTTTTAGTTTGTGTGTCAATTCCTTTTGAAATGAAAATGCTGACACTGGTACAATGCAATGGTTATACTTAATTGTGATGCTCTTATCTCAGGTTTTATATATCTAAAGGAAAGACAAAACATTCTGCTTCATCAAAAAGTTTAACATTGTGGTGCATTGGGCTTTAGGGCTTTGTGAGCTCTCTCAAAGTTTAAGGAGATGATATCAGTAGATTTAGAGCAGGAGGTAAGTAAGGCTGAAGAGAAGATGTAGCACCTTTCCTTTAAGTCTTCTTTTAAAAAGGTATTTATATGCACTTTATTTCTAATCTATTTTCTAGATTAAGTTTAATCAAATATCATATTAAAGTGCTTTTGAAGTCTTAAATTGTTTTTGTGTGCATCTGAATCATTAACATTAAGTGAAACCCCCAAAATGTTTTTGGTTATTGAATTAATTTGTTTTATTATTTTAGCTTTTATTAAGTTTCATAATTAAGTCAGCTGAATGTCTGCTTTATGACAAACCAAGCTCATAAATTTCCCTGTTAAATCAGCACTGCTTAAATGATAATTTTCTGTAAATGCAACTTAATATCCGACTATTTTAAGTGTATATAGTAGTTTAACAGTGAAAATGAGTCAGGATATATATTGAACTACTCTGGCACAGAGACATTAAAAAAAAAGACCAGTCTAGGTTTGAGTAGTTTCATGTGTTGTTTAACCTGTAGTAGTCTGTCTCTCTTTAGAAATATCTTATGGAAATAGCAACTTGTAAAATACTCGAGAATTAAAATCATACTGAATCGCAATATGTTAACCTACAGCACTTCCCTATAATTATAACAATAATACAACTCACGGAAATGAAGTCTTAAATATCAGAAATAATTTACTAAAACAGTATGCAAAGTTATAACCTGTTCATCTCTTAAGTAGTTCTGCAAGTACATATTGCAACAGCCCTTAATATGTCATTCAAGTATTTTCCTTTCAAAAGTACTACAATACTGAAGTTTTATTCCTGAGCTTGTCAGCTATGACATCTGACCACCTGTGTCCTCTTGAACTACTTTTTCACTGTGAACCTGCAGTACTAATCCAATGAAAATAACTTGCTGTATGCTGTCAGAAGCAAACCTTAGGTGGCAAGACATCTGAATAAAACGCCATGCAAAATAATCTGATTAACAAAACCTGTGTGACACTGTCTTACATAGTACAGAAGTCACGCTTAACCATTATTGCTGCCTAGCCAGCCTGGGTTTTGGCTGTAAAGGATCTGTGGACCAACCATCCCATCTGAATAATAAAGACAAAACTAGTTAAGTAGCTAACTGACTGACTAAACAAACCTCAGATAATTTGTCTGTTCTTCAAAAGGGAATCACATTTGCCCAAACATTTTATTTATAGTGGTTATATAGTCTCATACAGCTAATATAGGATTTAAACCATTTCCTCACAGCCAGTAGCATTATGTGATGGCACTACTATCTCCGAACACCACTCATTGTGTGATAGGATTTAAACCACTTCCTCACAGTCAGTAGCATTATGTGATGGTGCTACCATCTCTACCATCTCTAAGCATCACTCATTATGTGATAGGATTTAAACTACTTCCTCACATCCAGTAGTATTATGTGATGGTGCTACTATATTTGAACACCACTCATTGTGTGATAAGATTTAAACCATTTCCTTGCAGCCAGTAGCATTACATGATGGCACTACCATCTCTGAGCACCGCTCATTATGTGATAGGATTTAAACCATTTCCTCACAGCTAGTAGCATTACGTGATGGCGCTACCATCTCTGAAACCACTCATTGTGTGATAGGATTTAAACCATTTTCTCACAGTCAGTAACGTTATGTGATGGCACTACCATCTCTGAACACCACTCATTATGTGATAGGATTTAAACCATTTCCTCACAGTCAGTAACATTACATGATGGAGCTACCATCTCTGAACACTATGCATTGTGGGATAGGATTTAAACCACTTCCGCACAGTCAGTAACATTACATGATGGTGCTACCATCTCTGAACACCACTCATTGCATGATAGGATTTAAACCACTTCCTTACAGCATCTATAAATAATTTCTTTCTTATCCTCAATAGTCCACTGTATTGTCTTTATGGCTCATTTTTGTTCTATCAGTTTTTGTGATTTTTGTGGACTGATACTCCCTTCTGCAATTGGGGGGGGGGGGGGGCATCCTGCAACTGGGCCTGGCCTAGCCCACTTGAAGGAATGTTTCCATGTCTTGAGAATTCTACACTGTCATCTTTTCCAGTCCTGGCACAAGTGCGCCTACCAGGATTTGGCACTTTTTATCCTTTTTCTTGTGTACCCAGCTATCTTTTGTATTTTATAATCCACTCCTGTCCATGATATATACTATATAAAATATAGTTTATATACAAGTACTATCTTGGTGAGATTTCATGAAAAACAGGGTCCATCTAGTGAAGGTACTCACCTGGAATTGAGGATGAATTCAGTTCCAGCAATACTACTCTCCTTTGCTTGCTGACTTATCATCATGTCTTAGCTGCTGCTGACACAAGAGACAGGTAACTGCTTGATGGATGATGTTCTGGCACAAAAAACAATGTTTTAAAGAGGAATGTTCTAGTCAACAAAATATGACTAACATCTTAAGTTGCACTGGCAGGACAACGGAGGAGGTGAAGTGGTATCTATAACCTAATTTACTTTCTACACAATGTTTAGCACTGTACACTGCAACAACCCAGCGAGAAAAACAGGCAGACGTGGGGTTCAGACAATGCTGGCTTGATGGTAAAAAGTTCTGGCTTAGGAATAAAAGGTAGAGCAGCAGAGAATTTTTTTCACCCGAGTAAAAACTGTATCTGGTGGGCAGGCTAGGCTCTTAATGCTGTCTGAGGAGGTGGAACAAATGAAACAATTTAATCAAACCGCAAGGGCAAGAATGGATCTAGCAGATAGATCTTTTTGTAAGGAAGGACATCATACTGGTTAGATGATCTAAAGCTTCATCAACAGATAAATAAAGAATCTTTGTGTAATATAGTCATATCCAAAAGTATCTCCTACCTCTGGAACAAACTTTCAGTATATATGTCAAGTTTATTGGATAGGTTTGTAATGTTCTGTAGCCTGATCGCAAGTATTTTACTATGATCCTATGCTTACATCATGTACTGACTTGGGGAAAAAAAGTGTTTTTTGCCAGGAAAGGGACGTAGGTTTCCTTATTTTCAGTAATCATTTGATAACTAAACAGGGATCTACGACTAAATGAGTAACAAGACACTTAGACACAGACATAAAAATCAGCAGAACAAGGAAACAATGTTCCTGCATGCATGCCTAGCAGCACACCACGTCAGACGTTACTACAGCTCAAGATGTCTCACCACACAAATGATCGACAATGATTTCTTCCTGCTTTGTAGATGTTGTGGTGCAGCTAGCCTTTTATAAGGCTAACCTGTCCTTTCCAATGTAGCTCCAGTCCTGTCCACCTCATGCCTGTAGTCTACAACTGGGGATCAGGTTCAGCAGTGGTGTATTCCACATATGTACTGTATGTGAAAAAGCTTCACCTCAGTTCAGTCCTAGATCTGCTAAACTACAAAATCAAGTCATACCCTTATGATCCACTTTTTAAATTCTTTGATAATTTTCTGCTGCTGCTTCCCACTTCTTTGAAGACTTTTGTTATCACATCAGTCCATGTCTCTCTTTCTCTGAGCTGTACATGCCCAGGACTTCCAGTGTCTTCTCAAAAACCAGTTCACCCATGATGCTTACATTTGTACAGCTCACTGTTTCAACCTCAGAACAGCACCTTATGGTGCTCATATCTCTACTAACGTTTAATCTATAAATGTGGGTACAGTACTTAAGCTTGTAGAATGCAATAAAATTTCCTCTTTGTTTGTTCCTGCTGAGTAATATTGTTCTCTCTCCTCCATTAAAACATGGTAAGTACTGTTGTTCTTCTAGACCTAGCCCATTCATTCTTGGAAAGTGACATCATAAAGCCACTTTGGAAGGATACTCTTTTTTTTTTTTAATTTATGCAAGTGAACATGACCTTGGATTGGATTGAACAGTCCTCCTCCCAGAAGACTGAGCATACAGTCAGGTTTTGTGCGTATCAGACGCTCCAGTGCGGGGAACCACTGGACATCTGCCTGCTGCTACTATTATTTGTGGAATGTATATTCAAGGGAGCCTTACTTACCCAAGGCGTTGCTAAAGGCTTCGTATCAGTAAAAAAGACATGCTTCACACGAGGAAGGAGAGCTGGCATTAGCTACTGCATCCCCCTTCACCCTGAAAATTCCTCCACTGACTGGACTAGCTACCTGAACCCAGGTCTCCTGGGTTGCAAACAGGGTTTTAAGAATTATTTCATGGATATGCTTCTTTCAGTGGTATAGTGGTGGTAGATCTTCACCTCTTTTAGTTAAAACCTCCCCTCTGGGCTCCTTTGCCACTTTTCAAAAGTCAACACAATTTTACTGCTGTAGAATATATATAATCTGCAGACTGTTGACTTAATGCACCAAGCCATACTGTCAACCATGCGTAACAATCATTTTAATCTGCTTAGAAGTGAATACCAACAAATGTGGTCTAATTCTGGTTATACTTTTAGAAATACTTAATAATTGTTCCATTCTTGGCAGCCCACAGCAAAATAGAACCCAGGTACTCAAATATCTTTACAGTTTCATGAAAATACTGAATTAAGTGACTACATTTCATGGCGTTAAATGGTGGTAACATTCATAGATGCTTCTGATTTTTTTCTGTATTAATTATGAGAAATAAAGAATGCGTCTCAGCCAGATAGGGAATTTGTTTGTTTTAACTCCCGTGGAAATAATCATTGGTTGAAGACAGATTCATACAATAAACAAGACTCAGTTTTGGTGATGACTACAACAATTACAATTTTTTGAACTCTTTCTAAGTATAGAAACAGAGACAATAGGACTTCTGCCCCAATGTCATGTTAGCTGTATTCAAGCTGACATATTTCAGGTGAAGTGAGCGTTATTGTTAAAACAGAATCTGTTCTTTCATAAATGATTCACATTCTTTTCATTTGCAGATGCATTGACTTTATGGTTCCATATTTGCTAACATGTTCAGGATCCAAAAAGTCAGTGACAGTTAATTTGTAATTGAAAGTCAAACTACAGTTATGGGCATTAAGCCAAGCAAAAAAAAAAAATCATATGCTTCTGCATTTGTCACTAAAGATATTCAGAAATGTTATTAATAAAGCAAGACCATCTGACAATACCCCCAGGTGTGTATTACATCCTGTATTAAAAATCTAAATTTTCTCACACGAGAAAAGGAACACATTTACATACAAAGGGACCAAGACAGATTTTATCAATATTCAATGTACCCAGTGGCAGAATGCCATTCAGGAGGAACTTAATTATAATGCAGCATATAATTTGTAGCCAGGAGGGGAAGTCAGAGGGCATGATTTGCATGTGTCCCTGCAATATTAAAACATTTTGTACTGTTAAGAGTGAATCAAACTTGCATAACAAGGACAGCATACTTCTACTTAAAAAAAAAAGAACAAAAACTGCACCTGATACAGTAGGTTGTGTATTCTACAGCATATGTATAAAGTCTTGGATATAAGAATACAATGTAGACATCCACTCCTTCTGGGAAAAAAATGCGTGGCCAGAAAGACTCTCACAAGCTTTATCTGTCCTTAAGAGCATGTCTGAAGTATGGCAAGAGAAGATTGCTAATATTTAGAAAATAAATGTCTTGCCAGGAAATTTGCCAATACTACATGGTATTATTTATGAGAGTTCCATTTTAACCTTTTATAAAATAAAGCTACAATTCAGTGAGACATCAATTGCTTGAATAATGGCAATGTTGTGAAAAGGGACTTTCTAATGTAAGATGCAGCATTAGGGTTGGGGAGAAGTATGAGTTAGGGTTAGTGTTAGGGTTAGGGTTTGGTTTAGGGTTAGCTTAGTTTTAGGGTTAGGGTAGGGTTAAGGTTAGAGTTAGGGTTAAGGTTTGGGTTAGTGTTAGGGTTAAGGTTTGGGTTAGTGTTAGGGTTA
>NC_056729.1:1241441977-1241446977 GCF_019279795.1 Protopterus annectens
CCCCCCTGCAAAAACATTGAGGAACATGGCTTTGTTTTGTTCTTGTATTAATTTCAGAAGTTTGAAGTTTTGAAACTTCGACCATATGGTTTCGATCATATGAAATTCGAAGCTTTACACCTTTGATATTCTGAAGTGAATCCATACATATGTGTGTGTGTGTGTGTGTGTGTGTGTGTGTGTGTGTGTGTGTGTGTGTGTGTGTGTGTGTGTGTGGGTGTGTGTGGGTGTGTGTGTGTGTGTGTGTGTGTGTGTGTGTGTGTGTGTGTGTGTGTGTGTGTGTGTGTGGCAGTGGATATGACGAAATGTGACTAGGCATTCTGGCACAAGGTACCATCCCCAATCTAGCACGTGTTCAAGGTAATTGAAGACTGATCAGCATGTGCAAGTTGCTCCCCCTAACACTTTGTCCCAGGGGTAGCTGTTGCCTTCACCTTAACTGTAGCTAAACTTCTGATATGTAGTATCTACTATGTTAGACAAATTTTATGCATTTAGAAACAATGTATTTCTACTCCTCAGTAATGTACGCTGTAGTGGAGAATGGAATGTTTTATTCAAGCACTGTTTAAAAACATCCAATTATAAATGATACGTTTAGTGGCATTGGTGAGTTGGTATTGTGGAGCTCTATGTCTCAATGGCATCATGTGTTGACCAACAAAGAAAACTTGTTGATTGTTAATTTGGGGGTGCTTTTTCTGTTGGAATGAATTAATCTATAACATGTGAAATATACAATTTTTTTTCAGCTTTTAAATGTTTTGTTACTTGTGTGCACTTTTGATTGTGACCAGTAGTTGGCACCTTTGCATTCAGGTGTACAAAGGGGCAGCAATTTTAATACATTAGTTGTGACTTAAACTACATTATTATGATTCTATATTTATTTTCAAAGAAGTGTGACAATACAACAACATATGCATTTTGTTTATTTTTAATGTAATTTTTAATGTCTTATTCTGAAATTTTACTCTTTGGTCACATGGTATTGTTGACAGTTTTGAAGCCTTGTCACTTCATTCAGTTTATGATAGAACACTGATGAGGCTGACAGACAAAGAAGCTGCCTGCTTCTGCTTTTAATGTTGAACCACTCTGATACAATAAAGGAGTATTTTATTTGGTACTGAGTTGCTGTTTATGCTCTTTATCCCTCTACATCAACCTTGTTTTTTTTTTCACACACATACACACACACACACACACACACACACACACACACACACACACACACACACACACACACACACACACATACTATTGAAGTCTAAGAACTCTTATATTTTTCTTGGAAACCACTCTTTAAAATCTTTTAACTTTTATTATACAAGCAGGCATTCAATTAAAAGAAAACAATTTTCTAGAAATTACCGTTACTAAGGAAGAAACTGCATTATCTGTTGATAAAGAATATGTTATCACCTTTACCTTTTCTATTTTAGAAACAAAATCATTTGAAATATATACCCTATTAATTCCTGACTGCATACCAAATCCGTAAGGGAAAGGAGTGTAATAAAAAAAAGAAAACAATTTAATTCATAAAAGTTATTAACGTCTATAAGATTAAGTAAGCAAGCAAAGTTTAATATAGGAGAACAATTGAGCACGAAGGAGCCAACCCATTCATAAATTCCTCAAATACTTTATTAAAATTAAACCAAAACAATGTGGCTTGTGAAGTTCACGACTAAAAAATATCTGTGGACAGAGTGTTATGTCTGGCAAGGAGTCAATTACTCCAGACCACTCCTGCACCTAAAGGGTTTGGTCCTCCCATACCTGTGCCAGGTGCTGGGACAGCCCTGGTAGATTTGTCTTAACCTCAGTTTTATAGTGGCTGGCAAAGCTATACAAGAGGGAAACAAGTGAAAAGGTAAGAGGTCTGTGGACTGAGCAGTGGCCCCAACAGAATCACTAACCATAGGCTTAGGCATATTTTATTTATTTATTTTTTTCTTTTTAGGTGCAACCAGATTTGATGGGGGGAGGGCTGTACCAGAGTTGGGATCCATCAAGTTGGGAGAGAACACCAGACAGAATAATAAACTGGCAGTACTGTATAATATTTCACAATAAGTACTTAAAGTTTCTAGTAATAATAATGTGACTGCACAAAAAAACCTGCAAAAATTTTATATAAGTATTACAAAAACTTTTTGAAAAGTGTTCAAAATTCTTTTACAACTGACAGAAGTTGAAAAATTTCCAGTGTACAAATGCAAACACCAAAGCAACCAATCTGCCATACCAGTGTTAGAAATTAGCTCTGCACACTTTAACCATGTTGTACCACCATAAAATAATGTTTAATAGCTATTTAAACTACATTTTTTGTCAGAGAGAGTAAAATCTCCACAGTACATTCAGATAACTTCATTTACAGTAAAATCTTGACATTATTAAAAACATACAGTACAAAGTCATACATGTATTATTTATTTATTGGCATTTGTTTACCGTGATAGTTCACTGGGCCAATTTAGTAAATAATGTGTAAATGCGGAAAAATCTGAGTTCTACAATACTTTCTTTTCAAAAAATAAAAATAAAGCAGAGTAGCAACAGTAAGAACAAACCTCTAATATTAACAGCACACATACATACTGTACTTCTGAAAGATTAACTCAGCTACTTCCTGCTTTGTGAGCCATTGCTACATTAATATGACAGTGTAGAGTCATTGCTACATTGATATGACAGTGCAGATGCATTGCTACATCAACATGAGAGTGCAGAGGCATTGCTATATCAATATGACAGTGTCGAGCCATTGCTACATCAGTATGACAGTGCAGAGGCATTGCTATATCAATATGACAGTGCAGAGCCATTGCTATATCAGTATGACAGTCCAGAGCCATTGCTGTATCAATATATCAGTGCAGACCCATTGCTGTATCAGTATGACAGTGCAGAGGCATTGTTATATCGCGTTGATATAACGTGATCGAACAGTGAAATATTTGAACACGTAATAATCGACCCCAAAATATCAAAATGCCGTAATGTCGAACGGAAAAAAAACACCACCTAAACAAACCATTAAAATGCTCTAAAAAGGGGGCCAAGCCCCCCTAAACCCCCTTACACCCCCTGCTACTTAAATAGACCAACTCCGAGATTGCAATACAGTGCAGACAATGGAAAACTTCCATGTCCACACTGTATGGAGATCTCCATTGAACCGTTCAACATTCTGATGGTTCGATATTTAGGGGTCGATTATTACGTGTTCAAATAGTTCACTGTTCGATCACGTAATATAGACCCGCTATATCAGTATGACAGTGCAGAGCCATAGCTACATCAATATGACAGTGCAGAGCCATTGCTACATCAATATGAAAGTGCAGTGACATAACTCTACAAACTGCTTAGACAGTCCAGCTTCAAGATTTACTGGTATTTCCCTTGAAAATTAGAAGATCACTGTCCCTGATGATGAGATCCAGGAAAATAAATGACAGTTTGAAAAGGGGTGTTGAAATGAAACAACATGATATCAAGAACAATTGGGACTGTGAATCTGTCATCAAATTTGTGCCCATTGGCTATGCTATCCACCCTGGTGGAGCAAATTCTTTCAAACACTGCTTAAGAAAAGCTACTACTGGGCTACGTAGGAGAAGCATGTGACATTATTCAATGAAGATAAGAATAAGTAGCCTAAACCTGCACTCAGCAATTAAGTAGAGCTAGAACTGATCATGAGCACAGATTAACTGCATATGCAGCTGGTAGTAAAAAGTGCCTTTTTCAAATATATAAGATGTTCTATCAAATACTCCTCAAGTAATATAATGCTCAGGGTGGGGGGTATATAGTTACAACTGAAAAATTGCAGAATCGTTTCCAAAGCTTTTCCAAAGCTTTTATGGTGAATTATGACTGTGTACTTCTACTTGAGGAACAGGTCCAACAATTAATAATCTAGAACACCAAGATTATCTGTTTCTATGCGAAGATTGGGTCCAACAATCAGTACATAAAATAAGAAGAGATTCCATAGCTAGCCCTCTTTGCTTACATGGTTTCTTCAAGAGTGAAGATAATAGATTTACATATGCATATCTTAACTTTTTTTTTCTTTCAATGGAGGTTACGTAATGGATTTTTACCTGAAATCTATAAATTGGCTACAGTGCTTACAATACATGAGGGTGGTGATTTTAATAACTCAAACAACTACAAGCCCATTTGTTTGGTGGGTATTATTGGCAGATGATTTGAGCATGTAATAATGAAAGCAGATTCTCTTAACTGTTTCTGCCTGCTGATATTAACCAGCATGTTTCATTTCAGATCACTCTTGCCTATTTAGTATAATTATCTTTTGCAGCAATAATGTCGATGCTATAGATACTGGCTTCTCAGTTGAGTTGTTGTACCTCACCTTGGCAAAACTGTTTAGTACCATTCCAGAGTGATACTTCAAACTTTGCCAGAGCCGAAGGGTAATAATTACATCATAAGGTATGTTGTACATTGGTTTATGGACCACTTCTGTAGTACTAAAATAAAAGACTCACTTTCCTTTTCCAAACTGCTTAGCATGGTGCTACCTCAAGAACTGGTGCTTGTACTGTTATTATTTATTATATTCATGGCCACTTTCCCGGCTTTTGAACATGTAAGGTGGCAAATTTGCCAGTAATACTAAAGTTGTCATGCCAATAGCTAGCCTGGAAAATATACAGACCGTTCAGGACCTTATGGACTCATCATACTGTTGATCAAACAAGAGCTAAATCACCTATAATTACAGAAGGTATAGTATATTCACATGGTATTAATAAAAAGGAATAGCCATACTCACTGAAAAAACAGACGTTGGCAAAAGGATGTTACTTTAAAGATCTGTGGGCCATTATTCGTAATAGGGATAATTTAAACCTAATATATATGGGTTACCATTAAAAAAAAACTTACTGCACCATGAAGAACACACTGCAGTATGTTTTTGCCAAAGCATTCTTTTATTATGCTGATGTTTA
>NC_056729.1:1241451977-1241531977 GCF_019279795.1 Protopterus annectens
TTTTTCCATAAGAGAAGTTAAACTCCTGATGTTTATAAATCCTTTAAAAAGAGCATGATTTAATCCAGTGATTATGGACACAACTGCTCATTTTTAGAGGAAAAAAAGATGAACACATAATAGGTTCATAGATGTTTACTAGGCTAACAACTACAAGGGCCTATTAAAGCCTAGCCATGCATCCAGAATCTCTGACAAGTTCTGATACCCTTGATAAGTGTAAACATTTACAAACTGTGGCCTGGCAGATGAACCATTTACAGGTTCCCTGTGTCCATTAGAGACATAAGTGCCATGATTATTTAAGATTATACAACAGTTTTCAAAATAAGCTTTACATTTTTTTCAGAACATTGTTTTTGTAAAACCAGTTCAGCAGTTCTATATTAAATCTTATTGCTAACTTCCTGATAAAAGTGTAACAAACTCTTGAAGTTGGGTATAATCTCTTTACACTATATAGTAACATGCTACACAGTTTGCAATGCAATCATTGTTTTCTTCTTGTAGTTTATTTTGTTGTTAAGAATGTACACCTGTAATTTTTCTTAGAATTCAAAGCTCTTGCCATGACATTACAAAAGACTGAATCTACAATGTCTCATTGCATAAATTAATGTGTGGGCCACTATATTTCCATGCTAAACACATCAATTGGAGTTTCTTATCTGCCACGACAAGTTGTCAGCTAGTCTTGCTGATGTTGAAAATCAACTTATATGATGATGTGGAAGTGAAACCAGAATGTACAAAAGATGTTGCTCCTCTAAAGATGTAATTTGTGCTTGAGTGTCCAGAACATTTAAATCATTACCTAGTATTATTGCAGCTGTTTAAAAATTTAGCTTACTAAAGCAGAATTAGTTGACTTTTCTTTTAAGGTTTTGTTTGTTGGTCAGCTGCTGCCAACTATAGTTAAGCAAATATTTCTTAATTATCAGTAACTCCATTTTTTGAATTCCCACCCTAGATCACATGGGCTGGGGTGGAGTGGGAAAACCTTTAATAAATATGCATTATTACTAATACATTGCACCAGTTTCATCTTTGTTACAATCTGCCTCGAAAGAGAAGCAATAAACATTAAGAGCATCACATTCATAAAGAAGACACCAGTCCATATTTTAGATGCTAAAAAGAAAAAAAAAATACTAACTGCCTTCATTTGAATAACATATAGTAAGTTCTCAAAAAGGACAACATAGGTAAAATTGCAAGAACACGTTTTATTGATTTGTTATTACCTTATTGTATAATAGAATACCTTTGTAGAAAAGTCATGGATAGTTTCATTTTGCTGTAAAAATTAGCTTTCCTGCTTCTTTGCCACATTAGGTGTGTAGTTACCTCAAAATAATGTCAAAATTGTCCTTGTAGATTGACTATTCCTGAGATTCTGAAAAGCTTAGCAAGCTTTTGCTTCTTATTGCAGAAGGTTTCTGCACCATGCTAAGCCTTTCCAATCCTAAGACCACTCTACACCTGAGGTTTTCTCCTTGTGGGGGCCTAAGGTGACTCTCAATAATGCAGCAGGCCAGGGGTGTGGCTAATGCTAATTAGCTAAGTTCACTTCCCGGAAATGTTCCTTATCTCCCAATTTGCTTGACCAAGTAAAATGTTACTCTAGGAGAGAAAAAGAGAGAAAAATGTGTTGTCAAAAGGCAGCATTCATTTATTCACCCTGGTAGGACTATTCTCAGTGCAGGTAAGACCAGCAAAGGCAAAGTTGTGGGGGTAGGATGTGTGTGGATGAATGTGTGGATGGGTTTTTAGGGGCATGAATGAGTCTGAATAAGTGAGTGCATGTCTGTGTGTTTGTGTGTGATTGTGTGTGTGTGTGTGTGTGTGTGTGTGTGTGTGTGTGTGTGTGAGGGGGGGTGGCAGGGGTATATGTGGGCATGCAGGTGTTTGAGTTTTATTTTGTTTTGAAATGAAGCACTGTAAACTGATGAAGCTTAAGTTTTTATGACCTTTACAGAATCCTAAAAATGTATTCCTTCTGTGCCATATTTGTGTATTAGTATTTGCAGCTTAAATGACACTTTGCTCATATCATTATGATTATTCTGCTGTCACTATTGCATTGAAACACTATAGCAAAAAGACTAACATTGGGATTCAGTAAACTCTGTGGAAGCCTTGAGCAAAGCCTACATGGAGTTACATGTTTGTTCGGTGAGCAGCAGTGCTAATTACATATTCATGCTGCCCACCATGTTTAAACGTAAACAAGTGTGGTTTTGAAACCCTGTTAAACCACATGAATAGCAAGCCTGTTTACAGTAGAACAATGTAGATTAGTGGGATTGCACGGAATGACACACTGATTACTGGGGCTTATTATATAGTAATGAATATGGTCCAAACACAGTACAGGGCACTGTATAAAGTGCAGAGTATTTTGAAATCCCATTCCAGCCATTCTGTACAAAAGTTGTGTAAATGATCTGTAAGGGTACATGGACTGCCATTTAAAATAAACAGTCAGTGGAAGTGTGTGTATTGCATAGGGACACATACATGAATTGTAGGAATAAACACAGGGAAAGAGAACAGGTGAAACCTCATAATGTACAGAAGATGAGGCATGTAAATGGAAGACAGTTGTAGCAGGAACACTAATCACATGTTAACATGGTACAGTATGGACATCACAGTATAATTGTATATTATGTAACTGTTAGACAAGGTGACATAACAATGGAGAATATGTCTTTGTGATATAAGCATCGTGACATGAACAATGGTGAGGACATCTATCACGGATGTTATATACAGTTAGTGTTGGGTGCATATTGTGAAGGTGTGAAAACTGGTTTGCCTAAATATGAATGTAATGTCAGCAGAGGTCTCCAACAAGTTAAAGGCCTATGGACAACAGTAAAAGAAGCACACACAATTATGGACAGTATCAAAATAATACCACCAGTAGTACTCACCACTGTGGTCACATGCTGGTGGATGTTCCACATGCCATCTACCCCAGGACACAGGTCACATACCAATTGGTCTGATTACAGGGTGTGATGTCTACATTATCCTTGGGTTGTGCATTTGTTTTCATAATGCAACAAATTGCACCCTGTCTTTGTTTCATCTCATGTGTTGCCATGGGTGTGGTTTTGGTGTGTTTATACTGTCTGTATTATACTAATATCACAGTTGGAGTTGTTAATGATTGCCAAGAATCTGTAGTCCTCCAGACAGCTATTTGGACCCAGTATGTGTATGTCATTCTTGATGTCTGTGACTTAAATAATGGACAGGAAAGGGCCTAGTAGATGGTCCTGATATACAGACTGGTCACTGTATCAGAGATATATGTCACTTCACACATTTCAGCATATTTAGATGCCACATGTGATCTAATGTTCTACCCACTTGGTGATATAAGTGTTTCTGGCCACATCTGACAGTGCTGACTGAATACCTCAATGTGGATTTGTGTCAAATGTCTGGGCCTTGTCAATTTCCACAGGAGGATAGTGTTCTCATCATGCATACCCTTTGATGGCCTCTTTCAGGACATCTAACAGATGTAAAAGACAAGGATGTAGCATTAACAATTTACACATGTCTGTCCATATAGAAAAGGCTCATGATTTCTCACCAAGAAAATACAGGCCCTACAAACCATGCCATAATGTATGTAGATAGACAGAAAGCCCTGTCACTGTAATCAGTATCATATAGGATGAGGTGATTTGCACCTGGGCTACATGCCAGGCTCTAACCCTGCCCTGATTGAAATACTGCAAATATGCAAATCAGCTATAGCTGATGACATCAGCAGTGTCTGTTGAGCAGAAAATGGTAATAGCAGTGTCCCACATGCTGGTGTATAATGCTCTCTCTAATGTCAAGCAAGTGCCCAAATGCACGCACACATACCCCAGCTGACTGCAGTGAGAACAGAACCTCTACCTAAGTAGAAAGACTGGAGAACACAGTACTTTACGCAAGTGCCATGACACATGTCTGACTATTACAAGGCTGAAGGATACCTTATATTGGATGACATCAGCACCGGATGTTAGAGAGAAGATGTTGGGAGGCCTGCATGAAATAGATGTGTAGGCATATGCAAGTGTCAAAATATTGTCAATGCATGGGATTTGAGTGGTAAGTGTTGGATACTCACTTATGCTTTTCTGGTCAGACACACATATACACACACACCCTTCCCAGTTGACTGCAGTGCTAGCAGATCCCCTACCTAAGTACACAGACTAGAGAACACAGTGCTTTACACAAACACCACAGCAATCTGACTTTTACAAGACTGCAGGACAACTTATGGTGGATGACATCAGCACTGGATGTTGGAGAGAAGATGCTGGGAGGCTTGCATGAAATGAATGTGTGCACATGTACAAATGTCAAACTATTGTCAGTCCATGGGATTGGAGTGGTAACTATCAGATGCACACTTATGATCCTCTGGCTATATAGTCACACACACACACACACACACACACACACACACACACACACACACACACACACACACACACACACACACACACACACACACACACACACACACACACACACCTTCCAGATGACTGTTGTAAGAACAGAACCCCTACCTATCTAAGTACACAGACTAGAGAAAACAGTACTTTATGCAAGTGCCACAGCACAAGTCTGACTTACAATTCTGCAGGACAACTTATGGTGAGTGACATCAGCACTGGATGTTGGAGAGATTTCGTAAGGCCTGCATAAAATAGATGTGTTGGCATGTTCAACTGTCAATGTATTTCAAGTTCTGCATATTACCAGATTGATGGATGTGCAATGAGTAGTATGTCGTAGTTGTATTCAAATGTGCATGTATAGTTTAAGAAACTGCTTTATAGTTTATATGCAAACAGGTGCTTGCATTACTACAAGTATTTGAAAATCTGAATGTGTATTGTCATTCTAAAGATATGCGTGGTACATCACACAACATTTGTTGTTAATTTAAGTAGTGTAGTTAATATATTTATCAACAAGTACTGAGAGACCAGGGTTGCAGTGCATGCAGGGAGGAAACACATGGCTGCATTGTAAATATGTAACATATTCTTAGATAGGGCCTTCATTTTGTGATATTTCCACATGAAGGTTTATGGCATGAAGACTAAATGGACAGTACACAGAAGTAATACATGCTATTATGTACTTTGCATAGTGCAACGATGAGCAGCAGGTTTGCACTATGGCTGGTAAAGTGTTTGCACATGCAGGATATACAGTTCTACTGCTTTCCCTGTTTGCAGGTAGTTAAGCAGTGTGCAAATATGAGGCTTGTTGCTAAAATTATGAGAGTTAGTATTGCATGTATGAAACACACCTGCTGCTTATCTGGCTCTGTGGCAGTAGGTGTAAAAGCATTGACACATTCCTTTTGAGCCTGGATGATATAGGGTTATAATCCAGGTATATGTAATACTTTTAAATAAGTAGCAATAAAGCAATGAAATTTTACTTTACTTTACCTTCACCATGTGTTACTGTATTTTGATGTAGCACAGTGTGGTTAAGTAGCATTACACAGAGGTAAGCACACCAGGAAAGAGGCTTTCAACACTGCTTGTCATTGGTGTGTGATGCCAAACTCTGCACAAACATTGAGGCCAAAAAGTGAAGAGCTCCATTGTCTTTTTTGGTACTTGCGTATTGTGTGTGGCTCTAGTTTTTGACCAGATTATAGGTGTTAAAAATGGGGTAGAAAGGAAAGTGGTGAAATGGAGGAAGCAGGGGGAGGCTTAAAGTGTTTGTGGAGTGCCCAACAGAGTTAATAGAATGTATCCATTTTAAATTGTTGACTGCATCCTGTCTGCAGGTGTTCATTGTCTGCAGCTGTTGGGGAAGCTTGCTAACCACTGTGCAACATTGCTTAGTGGTGTTTCACAATGGAAAGCAAAAATTGCAGTAATGTATCCTTTTTGACCTTTACACTGTCTACACCCTGTCTGTAGGTGTTCTGCCTGCTTTCTGTGTGGGCCACTGTTCTGGGTTTGCGCACTGCACAAACAAAATAAACACAGCTAAACATAACATTCATTGTGTTTCTCCATTTGCCTTGTTTGAGCTAAGCTGTGCATTGAGCAAACAGTGGCATTAAGAAAGGGAAAATTATTTGAAATTAAGAAATATCTATGAAATAAACACTACAAAATTTATGTTGGTATACATGAAATATTTTTACACAGGTCTGGATTTGTACTCTCATGCCAATGAACTTTTAAAACACAGTAAGGGTGTCTTATCCCTCATTACCAAACAAAGAACTTTGTAGTAGAGAACTAAAATAATTATACATACAACCAACTGCAACATTATCCACAGTACTAACAAAACATATCACAGTTGTTTTTACATGTATTAATTTCAGATGTAGTGCACTGAGTGATCACAGAACCAGTTATGACTACTGCTTGCAGAAATGCAGCTCTGTCTTATATGTCTCTCTGCCTTTGTTGCTCATTCTTGTCTTATTTGACTAGTAATCTGAGACATGCAGCCTGTAAGGCATTCTATTTCAATGTCCTTAAAATGTGTGAGGATATTAAATGGCAATAATATACAGTTGTCAAAGGAATGAAAGGCTGGATGTTACTGAACAGAAACTGTGAAATGTGTGCTGCATACTCACATTTAAAATCTTGATACAATTACTTCTACACTTTGTAAGTCTAACCTGGCTGATACACCCACTAGATGTAGGGTTATGTTTTCCTTCTCCATACCATTAATCATTCACAGTTGCAATTCATTAGCAACAAACACTGAGGGAGTGCATGCACTATGTTCTCATCTGATACACAGAGCCAAGTATTTGGGATTCAGCAACTCTAATGAGTTCACACCTCATTTGCATGTTCACCATGCTCACAGCCCTGAATCTACATGATAAAAAAGGGAACTGTGTAGCCAGGGAACATGAAGGTGAGGAGACTTGTTTATGTGGATAATACAGAAAAAGATATTATTTTGGGATTTATCTACACAGAAGACTACTGACCTTGATAAGGTATGCTTGCATTCTTCAGCTATATACTGCATATGCTGAAATGTCAGTAAGAAAAATCTGTTTTTATATATATATATATATATATATATATATATATATATATATATATATATATATATATATATATATATAAATAAACATATGTATGTGTATATATGTACGTTAGCAAATGCTATTTTTATCTGTATGCATTTTTTAGAAGTGTACTGATGGCATGGGCACGTTTGTCAGGACATTTCACTTCCTCAGATGCACAGCCTTATTAACTGTCATCACAAGTACTAAAGTTACAACTGTTTTTTCTGTATACTCTTCTACTGTTATTTCCATAAAATATAAATGTTCTATATTGTCAGTGACACATGGGTGTTAGCCTTCTAGGATGAGCCATACACACCTCTAGGGGAGTGCTGGCCACAGGTAGGCATGACTCGCAATAGTTTAAAATGGAACATTCTGTGTTAAATCTGTACACATGTTTCAGGGACAGTTTATTTGATAGCACTTTTAGCATTTCACTCATGGTTTGTTAGCAAAATGTGTCATTTGCCTGTTGTTTTGGGGATGGTTGAGAAAAGTTGCATTTCTGTTTTGGCACTAACAAAATTTCTGCTATTGTTACTCTACTTGTTTTGCATCCAACCCTGCTTTATGTGTGACTGTAATATGTTGCAACTATGCAATTCCTTTTTTTTCATATTTGAATATCTTGACTATTTTATGTTTTTCCAGTGGGTAATAGTGAAATGCTACCTTTTACATGTTATATTGAAGCAGGACTTTAATTTATGTGATACTTGTGTATGATCCTTCTTTTGTGTTTTATGTAACCTAGGACTATGGCACCCTGGCATCCCAATCCCCCCAATCCTCTTTTAGTGACCCTGAAAATGAAGTAATTGTGGAAGAATTTAGGTGTCATGGTGCCTTTATGCTTTAGAGGGGATGTGGGGATATGTCAGGTAGAATGCAAATTTCGCAGCAGATAGTTGCTGATGTGAACACAGTAGGTGCCCAGAGCAGGACATATGATCAGGTGCACCATAGGGCCACTGACATGATTTCTTCTGCACGAAGGACTGCAGCTACAGTGACCTGTGAATGGATGGGTACCATGCAGGCCTGTTTCAGAGCCACCACTAACAGCAAATGAAGAGTACCTGTCCGCTGTCAGGGATTCAGACAACTCACTGGAAAGTGCACAACAGCATGTCATTAATGTTGGTGCTACTGTTTCAGGGAGGACAAGTATGTCCCAGGAGGAGATTCCAGGTAGGCTTTCTTATCTTAATGGTTAAATACTTCTTGTATAGTAAAATATTGACAGCGATATCTAAGCTCTGTTTAACATTAAATTAATTTGGGTGGGGGACAGCTGTAAATTGATACAGTTAATACACTGTGGTTGATTACACATGAACTTAGGGTGGACTTGTGGTCCAAGTTTTTGTTAAAAGTGTCATTAATGGACATATAAAGACCAAAATGTTTTAACCCCCCTGTGTTACGATTAATTGTGATGACGATGTCCTTACCTTTTGCCTAACTTCTTCCAGGACCATCATCCATAGTAAGCATAACATCAACTGCACATGGTAAGCCAAATATTTTTATGTCAGTACTAATGAGCAGTTCAAAAAATATTTATTTTATCCACTGTTAGTATATATTTGACTATAGTAGAGTAGATATTAATGTCTTTCCTGTGTTTGTTGCTTATTATCACAGGTGATCCTGACAGTGGAAGTGTAGACTCTTATCACCTGATGTCAGAGTATTGTCAGACTCTGAAGATGATGGCGGCCAAACAGAGGGACAGTCAAGGGGTGTAGAGGTTGACTCTGACACTGAGATTGACATTCAGCCATCCCATGTAATTCCAACAGACACAGCCAGTAGGCCTACGTCAACCCATCCCAGTAAGCCCTCAGATATTGGACAGGTGGAGGGTGAGACACTCAGTCAGGGAAGTGTGGTTACTGCTGCTTAAGTGCCTGTTGACTCTAGCCATAGCCAATGTGTGGGTGAGGTGACAAGCAGGAGGGTTGTTAGGGATCTTCAGAAGAGGCCTGCTATCCATCCTCCACCTGATACAGGTGTGTCTTCATGTGCCACTCAATGTATGTTTAAGGCCATCATGGAGGCATAGGCACATTCCTGTAGGTCTTCCAGAGAAATGTTTAGGGTTGTAGATCTGGCACAGACTGACATGTGTGACTTCTTCCACCATGTTGCCGATTCAGTGGATTGGATGAATGATACATTGGAATGGGCAGTGTCTGTGATGGAACATCTGCTGGGAGGGGGCAGCATCCACATGTGTATGCCACATCATCTGTTGTTAGCCGATGTGGCCATGCCTGATCATGCTCCTATAGAGGCAGTACTTACACTGCTTCATCAATAGTTGAAGTGTCCACATCCAGACATGGCAGGCCATGGGGTCATGGTCCTGGGTGTCCTCGTGAGAGAAACTCATCCAGCAGACAACAGTCACATTCAGGTAGCAGCAGTGCATCTGACTGTGAGCATGGACATGCCAGTGCAACTCCTGGCAGAGCCAGTTCTTGTGGTTGTGCACAACGATGAACTGCCAACTCTACCATGCAGAGCTCACACCTGTCCGACATACCAAGATGTAGAGCTAGCACAGAGTGTGGCTGTGTTCCTGCAGACACTCATACACCAATCTCACCTGGAGGACCCATACAGACACACACATGACAGTTACATGATTCAGCTGTGAAGCTTAAAGCTAATTTTGTTTCACTGGCCAATTGTTACTTTATCTGAATGTCTGTCTGCTTCTCTTTCTTATTCAGACACATTCACCAACCTTTGTGTGAGCCTAGGCTTCCTGCCTCCACACACACAACACTCTGGTCAAGTGATAACTGTGCCATATCCTTGTTTTCTGTCTTTTGGATTCAGGGATACATACCATTTGTGTCTGATGCTCAGGGTGCGTAGCTGACCTAGTGCATAGTATATCAGCATTTGTGATGTTTTGTTAATTGTACTTTTGACATATTTTGGTCTTAGAAACTTAGACATTTGATAGAATCAAACATTTTTTGCATCAGTATTTTTAATAATCTTCTGAGGGTTGTAAAGTCTGAAACTGAAATGAGTTTCATTACTTTCTAACTTCTGTCTTTAATGATTTTCCAGTACAAAAGTATAAGGCCAAATTGAGGCCATTTGGTGAACAACAGTACTTTTGAGAGCTATGAATGTGTGAATCTTTGGTACCTGAGGCCTACTACTTGATAGAGGACACATATATTTACATAGTTTTCTGTTGCCACATGTTGAAGTCATTTCTGTACAACTCACCCACCTTTTACTTGCTTACATTACCTGTAACAACATACAAGGATATGCCATTCATTTGTATTATTACACAATATGCTCTAGGTTCAACATTTACCTTGTAAATCCAGCAGTTGCAAAAGTTTTAGTTAGGGCTAACTCTGTCTGATGCTAGCTGTACAGACCCATTACATGGGTAGGTAAAGGTTGTGAGCATTGTCTGGCATCAGTGTTACTATATGTATGTGTGTAGGATGAAGGTTTTATCCCCTTAGGTAATGAGAGAGTGTGCTATGTGTTGCCTCTTAGTTAATGTGAGGGCATATCGAGCACACTTACATCTGCCTACACCCACAGAAGCTGCTGGTTCCCCCTCTGACTCCTCACCTGCATGTGGCTGTGGAGACCTTGCCTTTGGTGGTTGAATGTGTGCCCTTCCCCTTGTTGATCCTGCTGAAGCTGCTTTCTCAGGATGATGTTGTATAGCATGGTACAGAAGGTGAATATTTCAGTGCATATATGTGAATTTTAAAGCATGGTTCCCCCAGATGTATCTAGGCACCGGAACCATGACTTTAGGAACCCAAACACATGCTTTGTGATATTTTTGGTTTGAACGTGTGCCTCATTATGGTGTTCTTCTACAGGTGTGTTTGCATTTCTGATGGGCGTCGTCAGCCACGATTCCATGTGAGTTGTGGTAACTGCCTGGGTTGCCAGCACACACAGTCAAGATGATTCCCTTAGCATTGCACACAACTTGGCACTTAATAGAGTGGAAGCCATTTCTGTTTATATAGAGCCTTCCCTGTTCCCTGGATGGTGCCTTAATATGTGTACAGTCTATGGCACTGAATACTTCAGGGTCATGTGCTACAAGATAGAACTCCTACATATTTGTGGCCCTGTCCTCAGGAGTACAGGATTAATATATGTAGTCACTGGCATGTTGGAGCATAGCATTCAGAAATTGGAGGATCCTGGATGATGATGCCTGTGACACTCCCAGCATGTCCCGTGTTGGTCTCTGAAAGGTTCCTGTAGCTAAAATTCTAAGTGCAACGCATACCGTTGTCTCCACTGGCATGGGTTCCCCTCGGTTTGCCCTGGCTCTGAGTTGAGGGCAACAGAAGTAGCAGAGTTCCTGTAGTGTGTCTCTATCCACCCTATAGTGCTGTACAATTTCCACCTCATGCCAGTTGTGATAAGTTAACTGGGGTTTGAAAACTATTCTCCTCCTTGGCTGTTGTCTGTTATCAGCAGTAGTAGCAGCAATGACTTCAGCCTTTGCACATACATATGAATTAAAGCAACAGCAGCCCCTAACATTCTTTCTGTGTAGACTCCTTTCCTTGGCTGTATTCAAGTAGGTTTTGGAATTTGCAGGGAAAACCAGCACTGAGTCTACATGGTTGCTTTATAGTTTGTTGAATAGTTCCTCCATCTTGGATTGGTTGATTAGCATACTGCTTATGCTAGAATTAGCATGCCACAGTGTTTACCATGTTTTTTCCTTGTTGAATCCTTTAATTGTATCACTCTTCTGAGACAGTTAGCTGGATTCAGAAAACTTTGCCATATTGTGCTGAACAAATTTGTGTGATGAAGGGCCTTGCACAAGGTGTGTGTAATTCACAAAAACAGGTTCCTCAACATTGGCAGACCACGGAGCATAGTCAGGTATTGTATATGCTAATGGCCAAATAATGACATGGTAGTGAACAACTTTATTAAAATGAACATCTCTATGTATGGAAGTGAGGCAAAACAAAATGTTAGTGTGATTCATAAATGTATAAATGCCACACAATAGAGCTTTGCCCATGGCAAATTTGAACTCAGCCAAATGCTTGTGTTCTTCTCCTTCTTCTTTTGGCTTTTCCCAGTTAGCGGTTGCCACAGTGGATCACCTGTCTGCTCATGATTGGCAGTGGGGTTTTACAGTGTCGAGTTGCCAGCCCGGTGCCCAACCTTCCACAGAAGGCACACACACATGCACTCACACCTAGGCCACTTTAAAGTGTCCAATCCACCTACAGCATGTCTTTGGGATGTGGGAGGAAACTGGAGCACCCGGAGGAAACCCACACGACCACAGGATGGACATGCAGACTCCACAACGAAGGCACCCCAGCCAAGGATCGAACCAATGAACCTCTTGCTGTGAGGCGTGAATGCTAACCGCGTCACCACTGTGGCCGCCCAGCCAAATGCTTGTGTTCAAACTGAGAAAATCACTAACAATGTCAGAGGTTGCAATTACATTAGAAAATATGTATGTACAAGAGGCTCTCATTACCAGTGCTGTACCCACTGGTGCATGACCTAACCACCAGAGGTTCTGGGTCATCCCACTGTAGTTAACATGTCATGGTCTCCACAACATAGGCTTAGTAGATCAGTACCATGTAGATATAGACATTACCCAAAAAATTGTGGAAATGTGTTGGTCTTGTCTGTAACCCCAAGGAAGTCATGGCATACACCTATCCCTGTTGATATTAAGAGTTGTGTAGCTTTACACATATTAGCTACAGGGATCTTTCAGCAACCTAGTGGGGGTATCTCAGGAATTTGCCTCAAGAATAATCCATCCATTTCTTGGTGCCATGCTATGGCATGTGGGGGAGAATGTGTGGTTCCCACATACCCTAGAGGAGAGAAGCAACACCATTTTTATGATTTAGCCCATTTCCCTGTAGTACTGAGAACCATAGACTGTACCAACATTGAAATAAAGGCCCCACCAAGTGAAATAAGGTGGTACATAAACTGCAAAGGGTTCATCTAGCAGGTAGTCTATAACACACAGGGTGTCATCTACAGTAAGTGTGCAATCCACTCAGGCAATTATCATGACTCCCACATATGGTACACCTGTGACCTGTACCAATGTTTTTTGGGGAATGACTTCCCCCTGGGCATTTTGTTGATGATGCTAAATGTGCCCTGGAACCCTGGTTCATGACACCATAAAAATCCAAAAAACCAAACAGACCATGGCGTGACATGTTAGAACAGAGGGAGTTGTACTGGCAACTAAAATTAAATGCCACCTCACCCCCAGGTTTGAATGAGTCTTTATCCATAGCTTGTGTTTTAAAACTTATATCTCACTATATTTAATTTGTTATTATGCAGTATACATTAGGGAAACATTAATGTAAGTTTTTTTTCTTAGTATATATTTGTATAGACTTTTATGTATTTTATTATATGAGTAAGTAGCCTTTAAGATTAGAATTGGTAGGTGTGTTGATGGATCATGTGATTTTATTGGTGGGTTATTTAAACTGAATTTTTGTGAATGTTTTTTATTCTGAAGAAGTGTATGTTATATACACACAAAAGCACTTAATTCCTGTAATAAAACAGTTGTGAACTGGTTCTGGTCATTTTCTATTTGGATTCCAGCAGTTGGTTCAGTGGTTTTACACAGAATCATACTTAGGAAGTAGTAACATTAGGGTGGACACTTCCATAGGCAGCAGCCCCCAGGACACTAGACGGTGGAAGAGTCAGTGAAGGATCCAGCAGCATGGGGTCATCATGCTGGACAGAGGTGGTCACAGAATGCCATGGCACTTGTAAAGAGTCAGAGGTTTGCACTTAGCTTCAGAACATAGCAAACAAGAGTATAACAGCTACTCAACAGTAATACCAATGTACATAAAACTAACACCAGGCTGTGCATCAGACATCTGCAACCCAAGTAACAATGTACAAAGGGCAGGGCACAGTTATCATCATTTGCACATGTGGGGAAGGGTGCACAGGAGTGGATGTCTTTCACAGGGAACACAGACACACACAGAAACACACTCCTGGCTCATTGAGACGTCCTAGACTCACACAGTTCTTAAATTCTAATTGCACCTCTGCCCTTAGCAGCAGACATCTATTTTCAAATTCTGTTAACCATCAATTTCTTCTCCTCTCCCATCACAGAGTATAGTATCACTGCCATCTGTTTCATTACATACTGCATTAATGTAGTAAAAATGCAGGACCTGATGCCTGCATTGTTATTTGACATTATACCTAGCACACTGATGAACAGTCAGATATCCAGTGACTTTGTACTTGGATAAGGAGTTAATAGCACCAATCACAATAAAGATGCAAACTGTGAATGTACCACACCTCCAATCACTGTCATTGAATGTCATCTTTTTACGTGTTCTTGGCGTGAAGCCTTCATTAGAATTTTCATGGTTATTTATATGGAAAATAGAAAAGTATATACTACTATGTATAAAACTTACAGCTTCATCAGATCCTACATATTACTGCTATGACAAGGGCGAAAGCGCTCATTTCTTGTTTTAACTTAATAAACTAAGTTTAAACAAGCAATTCCAGCTTGAATTCTTTGTTCTTATTTTTAAAAAGAATGCATAGTGATCTTTGACATGGATCTTGTATGCAAAGTTGTGACAACAGTCCATTTTAATAATTCATATGCCAATATCTAGAGCAGTCATTCCTGTACAACTAGTTTTGCCTTTGTAATGATTTGTTCATCCTGAAATAATGTGTGTACTACCCCTAAGGCTTGAAAACTACATTTCCTCAGCCGTAAATTATGATGTGTATAATATATATATATATATATATATATATATATATATATATATATATATATATCTGTGTGTGTGTGTGTGTGTGTGTTTATATTCCTGAACTAGTGTGACAGCTTCATATTGTGTGCAGTGACTACCTTACCAAATGTAATGTATATACATGTATGTTCTTTTTACTTTGATGTTTCTATTTATGTCTCTCTGGGCTGACACTGAAAGTGGTCTTTTGTGATCAGTGCTCTACCATAGTTAACAAATTAAATAAATAAATATAATTAATTAACAAC
This sequence comes from Protopterus annectens, assembly GCF_019279795.1. Taxonomy (NCBI): domain Eukaryota; kingdom Metazoa; phylum Chordata; order Ceratodontiformes; family Protopteridae; genus Protopterus; species Protopterus annectens. The sequence continues at coordinate 1,241,467,184 of NC_056729.1, forward strand.
ATTTATGCATTATCTAAGTACTTCTTCAGTATAAAATTTCCATTATGTATAGCTGACATTAATATTATCACTGTGACAATAAGTATGTTTTGAAGAACTTTTGTATTTTAACTTTTTTTGTAATCTTTATGTTTTTGAGATACATGTATTTGTTTACAGGTAAGATGTAAAACTGCATTTTTCAGGATTTTAGCTCAGATGAAAGCTGCCCAGCTGGGAAATCTGTAGATGTCAGGAGGTGTGAAATTTCACTCAGGCTAAGAATTAATAATCTATCTGTCTATATATCTATACAGATATTTTTGTTTATTTGCTATGCTAGTTAACTGTCACGATAGTTAACTCCGTCTACCTTACTAAAACCTGTAGGGGCCACTTTAGCTAAAAAAAATTAATTTGGATACTGTGGATATCCCTTCAGAGAAGGACATGCAGGATGCAACCATTAGCACAGGATTACTTTTAAAAGTAATAGAGTTTTCCATATAGGTTTAAAACCAGCCAGCAGTGATTGTCATTGGGTCGGATTCATGAATGCCTACACTACGTATACACTAAGTGTACACCATTCTGAGTGAGCAGATAACACAAGCATAACTGCCAGCTTCTTCCTCCTAATTTTAGTTTTCCTACTGATTTCCTTACTATCTTAAATATGTAGAGGGGGGTTGATAAAGGTTACCACAACTTTCTGAGTGAATAGACAGCATAAACAAACATGGTAGGGATGTTCTTGAATACTATCATGTGCACTTATTGTACATGTAGTGTAGGTATTCATGAATCCAGTCCATTGTTTATTTTTCCTTGATATTTTTGTTTGGAGACTTCATTTAATGAATAAATTCATGTACATATGCCCTATGACATCGGCATGTATACAATATATTTTTTTCAATAACTGTATATATACACATGCACATGCTGTCAATTTTTAGTATAGCCAAAAAGACCACTGACTGGTAAATATCTGAGTTGTATTATAAATGCTTCTAGATAGCACCAGGATGACGTAGCAGTTCCCAAATCAAACTCACCATTGGTATGAGTACTACTGCAATTTTCTCACCGTTGATACAACTTTTAAGCAGACTATTTCCCTTCTTTTCTTTTTGTTTCTCTTCTTTGATTTCTTTCATTGCAAAATAGTACTCACCTCTTAGCAAAGGGGCAATAAGTTTTGCTATTAGTTTTCCCAAATGTCGAGCCAAAAAAAATGCAGAAAAGAATGCGCCTCTTTCAATCACCTTAAAGAAAACATAGCTGTATTAGCACAGTTATCAAAATCTTACCCATTAGCTTCTGAAATATATTTTGCAATACAATCAGATAGTAATAAAAGCAAAACCATTCTCAAAAGTAGATTAAAATCAAACATAATCACAACAGGATGATGATGAAAATAGTTAACAACCTTTTCTTTAATGTCAAATCTTCAGTTTTTGATCTACAGTGTTTTGTGTATGATCCCATTAAAGGCTGAAGTTAAATCTATATAAAGTACATCACAACACATTTTCATTTCTATCTGTTATTATATTATTATAGAATATCATGTTACAGGTAGTTATCAAACATATGCATGCAATATGTGGTTTCTAGTCCCAATCTTTCCAGTTTTGACAATAATTTATCCAAAAATAATCTTCATTATTTTTCCACAAGAAGACATTAAATGTTTGAATTTATATTACTCTGGGTTTAATCCTCTTCCCATTAAAGACAGGTTTAACAAGTACATGTCTCCAGTCTTGAGGAATCTTCCCATACATAAATAACCTAGTGAATAACAGATATAATAGTGCTGTAAGTCCATGCTAAAGTGTTCTCAGGTCATTACTACTAATTACATCTTCTCTGTGTTTTTTGTTTGGGTCCAGATTGCATAGTTATTTTTCAATACAATCTAAATTAATTTCAGTATCTGAAGTTACTTGATTTTCACTAGTACAATTTAAGACCCCTTTTGTGGATCCAAACTATTTTGCATAAGATTTGTAAAGACCTCTATGTTATGGTGTGTTTGAAAATACACTTTATAATCTACATCTGAAGCCATGTACCTGAAACACTGATATGGCCTTTAGGGTTTATTTGCATATATCCCATGGGCTTCCACTACAGGAGGTTTAAGTTATTACACAGTGAAGACTCTAGCCTGGCTACCCTTTTCCCCATTGTAGTGCGATCCTGGAGTTAGTGTATTTAAGTAGCAGGGGCATGGGGGATGCAGGGGGGCTTGCTCCCCTGCAAAAAATGTGTTTGTAATGTGTTCTATCTGGTGATTGGTGCATCAGTGTGATCAGCGAAAGTGCATTTTCACTGAAATGCACTTTCACAGAATTGGGTTTGTACTTCTGTTCTTCAATAAATTGTAATTTCGATGAACAGAAGTAGACCATACATATATATATATATATATATATATATATATATATATACATACATACACACACACACACACACACACACACACACACACACACACATATATATGTATACACACACACACACACACACACACACACACACACACACACACACACACACATTTTATATATATATATATATATATATATATATATATATATATATATATATATATATATATATATATACACACACACACACACACACACACACACACACACACACACACACACACACACACACACACACACACACACACACACACACACATTTTATATATATATATATATATATATATATATATATATATATATATATACACACACACACACACACACATCTATATATATATATATATATATATATATATATATATATATATATATATATATATATCTTAAGGGGGTGATATTGCTTACATGGAGTGCATGGGGGACTTGCCCCCTGCAAAATGCTTTGAAGTTTTGTTTTTGTGAAGAGTTGATTAATTTAATAAAGTAGTTAGTTTGTCAGGTAGGTGGGAGCTGGGGCTTTGCTGGAGAAGACATTTTTTTTCACATATCTATTCAACTGTATATTTTATTGCCATGTCTACTCTAGGTAATAAAGTTATAGTTTATTATGTAAAGCAAGAAATACAATTTGCATTTTTGATGTTTTACTTTCACTCATATGATCATTTTTTCTGTATGGCAACATCCCCAAATAATATCATAGAGCATCAATACATAGCAGCAGACCTGGTTAAAGAAATAAAAACTCCTTTTTCAGATACACAAACACGTGTGTAGTGTTTTCAAAACTTTAGTATTTCATATAACCATTGTCGCAATAAAGCATTTTACCTGCACTATCTACAGGGATTGTAGATTATATGTTTCTGTTGTTATCACAGAAATACAGTATTTTGTGCACTGCTACAGATGATAAGTCTGAGTACAGCTAATTTATGTTTCTCTGCTTCCATACTCCACCCCCCATGATGACTAGACAAAGATCTTGCAGATTTAAAAATATAAAAGTAGTCCATTCTTAATATAAAATAAAACTACTTTTCATGGTACAAAAAGCAGGTACATTTTTAAGTATTGCAGTCTGTCTGGTAAGGGGGAATAATTCCAAACATCATGCAGTCCTTACTTGCTGCTAAGGCACTTTAACCAATAATACCAGCCTAAGACAAACAAGACTTTCCATATGTATTATTAACCAGTTTAGGTTTGGGGAGTTGTTAGCTCAAATGTAAATAATTTGGAAAGGATTTAATGACCTTGTTGTATAAGAAGTTATTGATTTCCAACTCAACAAACATATTATGAAGAAATCATCTGTTGCATGCCAAATTTTTGTAATTTGCTCAAAATGGCCTACCGTATTACAAGCAAAAAATAGAAACCACTGGTTGGTAGTCCTGAACACAATTTTGTTTAGAGAAAACTGAATCAGTGTTAAATTTGAAGCCTTTCTTGGTTAAAAATGATGTCTCATATAGCGGTAGATGTATTTCACTGGATGAAAGGGTCTCATTTTTCATACACCCAACAAGAAACTGGGTATCCACTATAAATTCTTCACAAGTGTTGTGTAAAACATGTTAAACAGTTTGTATCTGTAGTGTTCAGGAGGCCAAAAAGTAATGACAGAGTCATCTGATAAATTCGGTATGTTATTAAACCCAATTTATATTATCAGAAAAAAAGATAAAATTAAAGAAAGAAAATAAAAGAAAGAAAAAGAAATATTACAATGATGAAATGTCTGAAAAGGATAAAATACTCTGTGAAACGGCAGAGATTCAATATATATAACATTTCAGATTCGTACTTTGAAAGTCAAGAAATGAACATATTAGTATACCTGATTCTCTTCAAACTGGTCCCCTCCAAATGCAGGTAAACTGGCCTTGGTCCCTCCACATCCTATAGCTATGAGTAGCTGGGCCACTATTGTTAAGGCACTAAAAAATGAAAGCATGCCACATATTTCAAATGCTGGTTTAAATGGTTCAAGTGTTTTTAACAATGTTGAATTTGGAACAGCATAGATAAAAAAACAATCACGCAGAGCACGCAAAACAATTTATAAATGTATTTACTTGCTAGATGTCAATCACTCCGATTCAAACAGCAATGTTAAATTACAAGAGACTTTAAAAAGGAATATGCTGTATTCTACACAGAAACTACCATCTCACTAAATTCACTATCACCTTATTAAACGGGATATTTCCTAATGCAGTACTGTTGTTAACTGTTCAGGGCAGCAAAGATAAATCAAGAAAGAAAAACTCATAAACAGTGTGATGTTTTAAAATTACTCATTTGACCTGTGTCCTCCTACCTCAGTAATCAGCTACCATGTCAGGAATATAATAATCAGCAAGTTTTCCAAGGATGACTGCACGGAGTTATTGAGACTTAATTTTTCTCTATTCTATGGCTTTCAATATAGGGAGCTTATAAGGGAAGGAGAAGTGAAACTCGCTGTATCTTAGTGGAGGGTCAGCATCAAAGCTCCGCATTGCTTATTGATTCATTGCACTCCAAAGTGAAAGCTGATATTAGCTTATGAAGTTCAAATAAAGATTTCTACAAGGAATGCAGTTAATGACTTTAACAAGTGTAGCAGTGTAGTAACAAGTTTGGCAGCGTACTAACATGTGTGACAGTGTACTAACAAGTGTACCAGTGTACTAATATGTGTGGCAGTGTACTAATACGTGTAGCAGTGTACTAACAAATGTAGCAGTGTACTAACAAGTATGGCAGTGTACTAACAAGTGTGGCAGTATACTAACATGTGTAGCAGTGCACAAATAAATGTGGCAGTGTACTAACATGTAGCAGTGTACTAACAAGTATGGCAGTGTACTGACAAGTGTGGTAGTGTATTAACAAGTGTAGCAGTGTACTAACTTGTAGCAGTATACTAATATGTAGCAGTGTACTAACAAGTGTGGCAGTGTACTAACGTGTAGCAGTGTACTAACGTGTAGCAATGTACTGACAAGTGTGGCAGTGTACTAATGTGTGGCAGTGTACTAAGATGTGCGGCAGTGTACTAACATGTGTTGCAGTGTACTAACACGTGTAGCAGTGTATTAACAAGTTTGGTAGTGTACTAACAAGTGTAGCAGTGTACTAACCTGTAGCAGTATACTAACATGTGTAGCCGTGTACTAACAAGTGTGGCAGTGTACTAACTTGGCAATGTACTCACAAGTGTGGCAATGTACTGACAAGTGTGGCAGTGTACTAACAAGTGTGGCAGTGTACTTGTACTACAGTTGCACAAGAGCAAGTGGCTAAATAAAAGTATATTAGCTGAAGACTAGCTTTATTTATATTTATTAATTTATTTATTTATGGAACTTCAGTTTGAAACTGGATTTACTTGACAGTACCATTCTTTTCATTATTTTAATATATGCAGAGTACTTGACAAAGAATTTGTTTTAATATTATGGGACTCCAGCTATGTTATTAGCACATTCAAGACCTGCGTCTTAAATGGTACTGATATACTGTAGGACATCAATACTCCACACTGGGAAATGGCAACCAGAGAACTACAAGTTGTTGTTGTGTCTTTCAGCTTTTCCCGGTTAGGGGTTGCCACAACGGAACTCCAGTCTGCTAATGATTGGCAGTTGATTTTTACGTGACGAGTTGCCAGCCCTGACGCACAACCTTCAACGAAGGTACGCTCATTCACGCATGTCTCCACGCAGAAGATGCTCTAACTGAGAATCGAACCGGACAGCGTATTACTGTGTGGCGACAATGCTACCACAGCACCACCACCACGGATAACCAGAGAACTGCAAGTGATGTCATTAAAAAAATACTTCAGATACAGGTAATTTTATTAAAATAAAGTTTGGTTATATGGACCAAAGAAGATGATGTAGTTTATTTTTATATAATTGAGTAAGTTGGGCTGTTTAACGAGGAAAGGAAAGAAAGAACTTATGAAATCTGCCAACTGGAAAAATGCATGCATTGTATCAAATTATAGCAACACTATATCACTGAAGCCCTCCATGGAGAACTCAAATGCAGTGTAGTCACAGCTTGAGAAATGTATTTTGAAGCTAAACAGTGGTTTAAAATATGATGATTTTAGTTCAGCAGTCAGCCTTACCACTATTTGATCTAGATAATGAATAATCTGTACTTGGTCCAAAAGGGTAAAGCTAGATGCACAACTTTAAAGTTATTTAACTGCAGTAGACGCAACTGAGCATGCTTAACTTGAACAACATAGTTTATATCTTGGTAGCTGACACAGACAAATGGTGCCCGAACATGGCTGACAAATTATTTTTTCACTGATAATGAATGATGAATTCAGTTAAGTAGTGCAAGAAAGTACTGAAATATTAGACATGCACCATGAAAGGGTGTGAATGAAAGCCAAGACCTGCATTTCCACACATACTGATATTTATATTAAAATCCAGATAATATATTAGCATGTGTTTAGAGAAATGAGAAGAAAACATCTCAGAGAACAGACTGAAGCATGGCTGTATATTACAAAAGTCTGAAGAGAAGGACAAGGAGATTAAGCACAATTATAAGCAAGACACATGCCATGGTTCACACTCTAGAAAAAAGTATACGCAAGAGCCAAAGGAAGAGGGAAAGACGTGAATGCATATATATATGGAAACTGCAGAGGTACTTTTAGTCTTAGTATTAGCATCTTCCAAGGGGTAAGCAATGTACTTTTCATAGCAAATGTATTTATTTTGGAAAGTTTATATATGTGAAATGTGCAGATAAAAGGCAGGGGGGATATAACATAATAGTAGTCTGGAAAATATCATATAACAATAGTCTGATATGTATGAAAACAGCACCAGCAACAACATAGTTTGAAAGCTGATGACAAACTGCAGATAATGACACTCATCACTGTGACCTGATTGAACACTGCAACTCACTGCCAGCAAAGATAACAGTAACACTGCTTTTCAGTGCACAATTGTTTAAGATAGTCAAACGTGGACAATGCTTTTCATTAAAAACAAAATAACTTATCCAGCATTAAACCGGTGGTCTCAGGGGGATCCCTTAACACTAATCATACCCCATTTCAAAACCTCTATATACAAAAGAGAATTTTCAAAAATGGCACCCGCTATCTGGAGAATCTTCCTGGAGACATTAAGGAATCACAATGCATTAGGTTGGTTTAAGATTAAATTAAAAGAGTATCGCTTAAAGGAAACTGCCTGTCCCTGCTTCAAAGATGATGGTTAAAAACAGAAAATGGGTCATTAGAATAGAAACTGTCTTTCTGTATAACACAATCAAAATATCAAAGCCTTAATGTTTCTGTAGAGATTACAGAGACCATTACAATATTTGTTCAAGTTCATTTTCAGTTAAAAAACTAACAGTTTCTGCAATGTTTGATGAATATACCATTACTGGACTGTAAATCAATACCATAAATAATATAGTCACTGAAATTTAACTACTGTAAATATTTGAAAATGTAATGAGAAATGTTGCTGCTTCTAACTGCCTTGCAAATATTCACAGTACCTCCTTTAATGTATGTTCTACATGCATGTTCATATTGATTCATTTTTGTTTAATTTCTTGCCATGTTGGACTGGGTGATAGCTGAAAATGGTCTGTTAGCCAGACTACTTAGCTAGTTAAGAAAATCAAAATAAAGTAAATAAATAAACAAACAAATAAATAGCTACAGCAAAAGGGAGTGCTATGGCTGACAGAAGAGGTTATTGATGGAGTTTACTGATGCAATAAAGCTGAGCCACCTGACATGTAGATTACTTCCACAAATATCATGCTATAGCATATATTCACTGGGCCTTTGGAAAAGGTTAGTCATAGGGAGAGGTGCATTTAGAGATGGCTAGCTCCATTACTTCATACTAATGAGTGAGGACCACTGTTTGTAATCCTGTTGTAATTGCATAAAATGGAACTACATATGCATTAGAAAGAAATGTTTAGCAGTTGTATCGTTTTTTGGACATTTCCTTAAGTGCTTCTCCCATTTCATATTGAATTTTACCTTCCCAGATAACCTATTAAAATGTAGTTCCAATGCTGCATTAACGTCCCCTGAACAACCCCTGCCCACATTACCTTTTGCACTTTTCCTATCACCTGCACACATCCTATCATTCTAGTTATTGCTTCTTTCTTCATCTCCATCTGGACTGTAATATGAATGGACCGGTACCCCCCTGTCTTTTATTATATGGCTACACATTGCTGTCTAAATTCTCAGATGTCACTCTTTCTTCCCAACACCAACCTCCTCCCCATTTTACTAATATTTATACTCCTGCTCTCTCTTTATGAGACAAAGTCCAGCCCCCATCCATTTGTATCCTTTCTTCTCCATCTTTCTTTTTATCTCTTAGACATCTAATGTTCCTGTAAGTGTACAATATTTAGAAATTCCCTCGGGATTTTTCTCAACACATATTCCATCTTTCTTGGACTGTTAATTCCCTACATTCCAGTGATCTTTCCTTTCCCCTGCCTCCTTTGACCTACTGTCTGTTCCTCATGGGCTGGACCCAAGGAATTCTGGGCATGCAGCATGGGTGGACCAACTTTCCCTCACCCCCTCCATGAACATGATCTTCTCCCTGTGTCTGACCTCATTTGCTGTCTGATCTTTGTTCCCTACCTCCCAGCCCTTCCATCCAGATAGCCCATTAATGCTACTGTCGTTAAGTACATCAGTACCTCGTATCTCATTGTCTCACCTTTTCAGTTTCCTTATCCAACCCTATAAGGATGTCAGTGTGAAACAGACTAGGCCAACTCTACTAGGTTTGTGCCATTAACTAGTATACTACACTTCACAAAGGTGTATAATACTTGTCTCCTAACTATTCATAATACAAATGCCCTCCTTCAGTCTACAGATATACTAGCTGAACTCAAAATTATGTCAATATAATAGTATTTCAGATATGTACAAAACTGGAACCCCCCCCCCCCCTTTATTCTCCCTACCTAGGTTTGATAGGTTCATATATATAATTCACTAAACTATAAAACTTACCCTACAGCAATTATAATCAAAAATCAAAAAGTTTCCATATAACACATTACTTTCACATACTTCTTATGCTGTGTACAAAGAGTGCATAAATTAAAGTTATATCAAGCTCTCCCTAGCGGTGTGTCTTTATGACTAAATTATGGAAATGTAAGTATTTCTCTGTATTGGAGGTCAGAAATTATACCTTTTATATTATATTTGACAAAACAACACAAATTAAGTTGAATTATCCACAGTATACATCTATCGTATTCCAACCACAAGCTCTACTCAGTCTGTATGACTTTCTTATAGGGTGTTCTAGCACAAAAAATATCACCTCATAATATTGCCTATAACTTTATCCAGATGAGTACAACCTTTAGTCAACCACTGGGACAGTGCCCATACTAAGACCACCTGCCCCTTTTTCCTTTCATATACATCAAAAGTATTAGCTTACCTCAAAAGTCTTGACCACCGCTGCTCACACCTCTTCCTCTTAACACTCATCTTCACTTTACTCCTTGTACACCAGATACCTTCAAGCTGCTCCATCTTTCCCCTTCATCACTTCACCTCTTCCTCCAAACTGCTAATTACTTTCCAGCTGGAGAATATATAATGACTTATGCAACTGCTCTGAATACAGAGCCTCAGCTGGGGAGTGGAGGTTCATTATGGTCTGTGGAGCTGAAGTGTAGAAGATGTAGGACTCTGGCACTGCCTACACAAGTATGTTATGGTAGCCTCATGTCAATGCATGGGTGCAGCACGCATGTATGGACAAAGTGGTATAAGGGGCTCTTGAAATGACCCAAGTGGTGACATCATCAACAGAGATAAGGCAAGGCCATAAAGCAGAAAAGCTCTCATTGCTGGAAAGAGAGTAAAAGACACCCTTTTGGCTGTCTGAATGACAGTCTGCCCCTCCCCCCTCCACACACACACACTTTCCAGATTGTATAATATCTGATCTAGGGTAAGCATGATGGTCAGCAGACAGGAGGGCAAAAAATAATATAAAAAATACTCCCTTTTGTCCAACCTCGCACATTTTTTACTGTCCCACATGCAAATCAGTCTAGCTTATCAATATACCTTGGACAAAAGTCACACAGTCATGTCCTTCATCCTTTTCTGACACTTCTATAATGTGAATATTCTTCCTCTGGCTCTAGTCTCCTAGTCTACCTATTTTTCTTTCAATGCCTGTAGCTCAGTTAATACTTACAGATATTTTTCCTTCAAATCCTGAACCCCTTTTTGCAACTCCCTAATAACAATGCATGAATGCTCATTGCCTCCTGCATTTCCATGTTCATTTCTTTTGTCATGGTTATCTAACTTTTAGACTGTAAATTGACTTTATTAGTCTAACTTTGAAAGAGTTCCATAAATTTGATTTGTGACACACTAGCAGCCACTGTTCTCACAGATTTCTCTTGTTAGCCTTCCATGAACAATGCTGCCGAGGCATCATTTGTTAAGTTACAAGTAGTTTACGCTTTCAGTTCTCAGCATTTTTACAAAAAAGTAATCTTTAAATTCTAGGAGCAGCCGACAAACACATTTCTCATTACTACAGCATTAATGAAGTAATGTAATTCCTATATTTACTACACTATTTGAAGTCTAAATGGTTGACTGGTCTTTAATGTTTGATTTTAATTTATAATCATTTATTTGTTATTAACTGCATCACCAGTTCATTTATTTTGTGTGTTTAAATAACTTTAAATACATTTTACATTCATGAAAGATCAAATTCCACCTGGAAACTAGATAATATTTGCATTTTAACATATGAATATACTTCTCCTGATCTCTAATGCTACATACTGTTGTCATATTTTATAGTCTATGGCTTCCCTTCCCTTGGACAAGTGTGAACTGGATGAGGTTGCAAACGACCAAGTACTTCCTCACGTTGCCACATGTCAGTTAGTGTTTAACACTGATTTTTATATATATATATATATATATATATATATATATATATATATATATATATATATATATATACATAGATAAATAGATAGATATAGATATATATGTAGGTATATGTCATTTTATTGAATGTTAATTTCACCAAATCACAAATGGTCAAACTGAATTTATTGAAAACTCATTTAACTGAATCACAATTCATAGGAAACATTATACACACCTGTTTTTCTAGAGTGGCAAGTCCCCCCACACTCCCCTTACTTATATACACTAACTCTATGGTTACACAATCATGAAGAAAAGAAAAAAAACATCACATACACTGAATCAATGCTGGGGCACAAACAGAAACTTCTACAGATCTCTGGGCATGACATGATGGTAGCCATTACCAGTCCATTTGGTTGTTAATCTTGTCAGTTTGATTCTCTGATTACTCCTGTAATCAGAAACAATAACTTCACAAACTGTTTATATACTTCTACAGCTTTCTAAGCATTCATTTTCAATGCTGAGGGATGGTTCAAGAAGGGAAGGACTTTTAAAAGACTAAAGATAGTTCTGAGTCAGACAGATGGTATCTCTTCAAAAGTGGGTCTACCTTGAGCAGGACATGGATATATCTGGAGGTAAACATACATAAAGACATCAATGCTTTTTTCAGTGATGCTACATTTGATTATAACTTTAACATACTTGCCTCATAATATGTCTTTTGTAAATCTGACACCTCTTTTCCTTCCCACTTAAAGAAATGATTCATTTCGGAGATAGTATCTCCAAAAGGGACTTCATTTTGTGAGTCTTAAAAAACAGTGGCCTCTGATTCTGACGCATACGATGTAAGAGAACATATTTGTGATGTTTGGTCCAATTCTTCCTGATCAGAATCTGAGATAATATCTTCCTCAGAAGAAGGACATCTCTTCCACTTAACTGGATTTGGGGAAGATGAGGCTAGAAAAGAAGGTTAAAGGAAGTGGATAGCCTTAAATAAGCTCTGTTGAAAATTAAGCAAATTCTCCTGTGTTCCCTTTTTAGAAGATGAAGTAGGAATTGGAGACAAATCCTTTGGAGTATCCAGATGTATGGTTTCTGATGTTAAATCCAACAGCAGACCTCCATGAGTGACATCTTTCTTCTCCAGTACTCGATTTATACTTCCCTTGCCCTCAGACAAAATAATAAGAAGTTCTCCCTTCCCTACTGACTCTGTCAGCTAAATAGTCTGTTGGGACATGTAAATTTCCCAGCCCACACAGGCCTTCAAAAGGGACAAGCTAGAAAGCCGAGAAGATACACACTGATGGTCCAAGGGCTGTATAAGTCTTCAGGGGAGGCATTGGTCTCAGAACACACAAGAGAGGTGGAAGTCTTGCTACCATCACTCACCTTTATTGTCAACTTCTTCTTCTTAGTCTGAAGGAGGAAGTCTGCTGATGAGGAATTGGATGACAGTTGCTTGCACCAAATCTTTAAAATGTTTGTTTTGAAGAAAGAACTGGAGGAAGTTAAGACTACTTCTTACTCTTTTGCATGCGAATGAGAGGCAAACAGGGCACAATCTAACTTTGTGTTCCTCAGTCAGAGAGAAAATATAACTAGAATCTATATCTTTATAAGGAATTTGTCTTCTATAAGTACATTTCTTCTTTCTGACAGACATATAAAAAGATTTTGTAAAAATGTTTAGGAAAGAAGTAAGGGTCCCAAATGGGCTACATATATCTTTGTTGTCTGCTGTAACTGAAACTAACTGCAAGTTCTAAAGTCTGCAAAACTGATAAACACATGCTTGGACATTAATGTTAAGAAAGTTTTTGGTTTTGGCATATCTATATATCCCTTTTATATTTGCACACCCCTTTCTGCTAAAGGCAGATGTATGGCACGCAAAGAAAGAGCCTGAAGCTTTGTAGATTGACCAGACATATGGTTTCCATTGTAGGATACAGCTCATATTGTAATGGCTGCTGCAACAGAGATGTGGATGAAGAATACCATTTGGAATATGGCATGCTTCTCATCCCATGAGCCACTTAAGAATGTACAATCCTACAGGCATTCTTACACAGGAGCCTTAGGTTCATGCTTTTCTCTGTTCTAGAAAAATGACATACTACCATACTACACTAGAAAGAAAGGAATCATATTAGGTCACCTATTAGCATGATGCAATTAATGCAGCCTAGAGCAGGTCATCAGTAACATGGACACACACACACACACACACACACACACACACACACACACACACACACACACACACACACACACACACACACACACATACATGTAGGGGAGGAGCAGGGAACTGAGGCATCTGACATCTATGATATTAAGTGTGCAAAGCAGGGAACTAGGCAAGTGGTATCTATAATTTTTAACAAATTTTGTAATATTAAATCAGAAAAAATACCATAGACCCCCAATAGTCAAGATACAGAAGTAATCTTAACAAAAAATAAGACAAGAGCAATTCAGTACCTAAGCAAAGCTGAATCCTTCATACATAGTCATATAGTCTGATGAAGTATGTTATTACAGGACAAAGCACTTATCTGGACATTATATAAATAAGATGTGACAGTTTTGCTTAGATATCAGTTTGCTCTTGTCTCAATTTTGAACATTGATCATCACTAGAAAGGATGTCTGATAGGCCAGATGCTGTTGTCCTGCAGGAAATACACATGAACTTAAAGATCATGTTAAAAGATTGTTATGCTAAAAAGAACAAGAAATTATACAAACTTCAAAATGTCAGATTCTAAGAGAGCCAGAATGTCACACAGGACAAGAATCCTGAACAGCCAGACACCTCATTGTTGTTAACTTGTCCAATTACACACTGACTGCTAGTGAATTATCAGTCCTTTCTAAAGGCCACACTTTCAGCCCTACTAAACCACTTCACAGAATACAGTTCTGGGGAGAAACTGAGGATTACTTCTGCAAGAAGAGGGTGAAATAATTATTTTGTGATACAGAAAGAGAGAACACTGCTAATGTAACTTCAGACATTGGTACTAAGAACTCTTGCACATTCACTCCCCCAAGTGGACGTAATGCAGACATGGAGAACAATATTTACTGCTTTCATCAAACTGTGATTTGTTCCATCCCAAATGTGCAGACAGACCCATTATGACCTTTCTTCTTCAGAAAGAATAGCAATAGAGCCTCTGAATTCCAATCAGAATGGTGTCATTAAAATGCAGGTAAGAGGTTGGGGTGGTTATATTGAGCCATGATGACTGTGTTGCTGAAGCCTGTAGACAGCTTTCTAATAACAGCTGTTATAGAGATCTGCCTGATATCCCAACTAAACAGCACATATAAAATGTAGGAACCTTATTATTTCCATTAAAGAATATGTCCAAGATATGCTAACTGACCTCATCCCTATTCTGCCTACAACAATAACTTTCTATGTGCTACCAAAACTGTGCAAACCATGTAAACCCAGGGAAACTAACAGTGCCAGGCAGAGGTACCCCTAAAGGAAGTGATCTCAGTTGTAGATAAAATCCTGAAACTATTAATCAGTGAAAGGGACAGCTGTAATCAATACACTACTCATTTTAATTTTCTTCACATTTTGTCATATTATTGTAAACTGCCATCTAATGCTATCTTAGCCACCATCACTTTAAACAATCATTCCACATAGATGGACTTGCCACCTGTCTTAGTGCTTTCAAGAGAAGCAGATCATTATAATATTACCCAAGATGTAGCTAGGCACCACATAGAATTCATTCTGAAACAAAACAACATTCTCGTTAATGAAAGTACTATGTTCAGGTTAAGGGAACTGCAATGGGCAACAGAACAACTTCACAATTTGCAAAGCTCTTCATAGCCAACTTAGAAGAGGAATTTCTATGACACTGCGCACACACACACACACACACACACACACACACACACACACACACACACACACACACACACACACACACACACACACACACACACACACCACTTGCTTATTTTCACTTCATTGATGATTTATTCATAAGCAGGACACATGACAATGACTCCTTCTCTCATTAACTTCCTGGATGTTAAAGTTACTGTAGACAAAGTAAACTTATAGGCGTGTGTTTGAATGAGACCTGCAGACATATATCTGTATATACACGGAAAGAATAGTCATTCTAGCCATAGAAAGAATCTGTAATTGACAGCTACATATACTGACATCACTACATTTGTTCCAGTGAGGGTGAGAGAAATGTACAGCAAGTATGACTACAGGAATCCTTTCCCACTTAGGGCCATTTTGCTAGGAAGACTGACAGAGGTGTAGAAATAGCAGTACAGTAGCCGAGATTATAGCTGCTTTAGTATAAGGAGGAAAACACCAGTAAGAGAGTTATACTAGTAACATATAATTCAGAGCTTAAAAATATAAAAAATTGTAAGAGTCCTTTAAGCAATATTTGGCGAAGATGATCATTTGAGAAACATTTTCAAGAATTTCAGTTCTTTAAACAATCATGAACTTTATAGAATCAAATTGTGACAAAGACACTGAAACCAGAGCAGGCCAAAATGTCAGAAATCTCTTGTACTGCTGTCAGCATGATAACTTCACAAAGCAGAAGTTTTGACAGAAGGGATTTTACACATACTTCTGAGAGTGAGGTTAATCTAAGCAAATGCAGGAAATATCTAGAGATTTATTATACTGGCCAGATAGGCTGGACCACTTAGAACCCATAGACACACAGTCACTTGCAGAGCAATTGGCATACCAGTGGAAGCACACTTTTCTCATTTTGATTATTCTGTTAGGCATACCAGTTATGTTTCTTCAAGGACATTTCTTTACATATCTGGAAAGAAAGACAATGAAAATAAAGCTAATTTAACTCTTCAGTATGAAGGTTAGTCACCTGAACCTTGACATTGGTCTTATGAGCCATCACAATACTTAAAAGTGAACACCAACCAGTGGACACATAGTATAGGTTCATAGGTTCATAGGTTCATACTAGGCTATCTGCCCTAGGGCATTTATAAGCCTAGCCAGAGTGTGTTTGGCTTTCACCACCCATTTTAAATTAATTTTGCTATGCCCTTTTTCGAGGTTAGTATACTGTGCCTCTGTCTAACAGTGACACAGAAGTGATACCCGGGGTAAACCTACGATCTACCATCCACTCATCAAGATTCCTCTTGAAGAGAGTCAATGAGGGACTCTGTCTAACCTGGACTGGGATTTTATTCCAGAGTGAAGGGAGCCTCTGGGTTATGAATCTGTCCCTCCAGCATGTCCTATTTATTTCAGTGCTGAGGTTCAAGTCTCTCGAGCGTGTAGCTCAATGGGATTTGGATTTTCTGAGGTGCAGCACGTCAGGCACAGATTGCCTCTGAGCAGGTGGTATGCCACTGAGTAGAGCTGGAGTTTCTTTAACCAGGCAGCATATGGCATCTGTCTGAGCCCTTTGATCCTCTTGGTGAGGTACTTTTGGGGTCTTTTCAGTTGCTGCAGGTGTCTGGTAAGGTACATCCCAAAAGGGGCATTGTACTCAATTATGGGCCTGATGAGGGATGAGTAAAGAGGCATGATGACCTCCCCTGATCTAGATGTGAATCCCTTCATGATTAGGTGGGCTATATAAAATGTTTTTCTAACCACTTTGGCCACGTGGTTGTCAAATGAGAGATTGCTATCAACTTGGGTCCCCAGGTCCCTAATTACTTCTTCTGTACTTCATGGATTACCACCTATGTGGTAATTTGTAGGCACTTTGTTTTTGCCAAAGGGGATGACTATGCACTTTTTGGCGTTTAGCTTGAGGCCATGGCTCTGGCACCAGTTGTCTGTTTCTATGAGGCCCTTTTGGAGGATGCTTGTGTCGGCTGGAGAGTCAATTATGGCGTCCAGTTTGCAGACATCTGCGAACTTGGTCAGCCACAGTCCTTCTGTGTTTGCCTGTACCTCCGAGAAATATATACCGAACAAGAGAGGTCCCAGGACTGAGCCTTGTGGGATGCCACTTGTAACTGGTTTGGAGTCTGACATGGCTCCAGGAATTCTAACCATGTGGGTTCTGTCCTTCAGCCAGTTTGCAACCTATCTAGTGACATAGGGGTTTATATATAAGCTGGTGAGCTTATCTATAATGCCCGAGTGGGGTATTGTATTGAAGGCTTTTGCGAGGTCCAGGTAAGCTGTGTGGACCACCTTCCCCTCGTCAATGGCCTTGGTGACTGTTTCAAAGAAATCAACCAGGTTTAAGAGGCAGGATCTGCCCTTAACAAAGCCGAACTGGGTAGGATCCAGTGTCTGTAGTTCCCCAATATCTTTATTTATGAGGTCGATGATGATCCTTTCCATAGCTTTGCAGACCAAGCTAGTCAGGCTTATGGGGCGATAGTTTCCAGGATCCGTTGAGGCACCACCTTTGTGGAGAGGGACCACTGTTGCTGTAAGCCACTCTTTGGGTACATATCCTGTAGTAAGGCTGAGATTGAACAGAAGTTTTATGTTTGGGTTTAGCTCTTTTTGGAGTTCTTGTAGGACACAGCCCGGGACACCGTCTGGTCCCATTGATGCTGTGTTTTTTGCTTTGGAGAGGGCAGCTCTTACCTGAGCATCTGAGATGTCAGGGGGGCAGCACTCTGCTGGGATAGATATTCGCCCTTTTGGTGGGGAGGGGGGGGAGTTTGTGCTGAACCTGTCAGCTAGGATGTTGGCAATGTCTGTGGGTTTGGTGTATTTTTTGTCATTTTGGACTAATTCTGAGCATATCTGGGAATTCCCACCCAGGTTCCTAACATAACTAAAGAAATCATTGTGATTATCCTTAGTGTCCTGTGCAATTTTTCTCTCGAAGCTGGCCTTAGACGATTTTATGAGTGCCCATAGCTTTGCTAATACTGATCAGAGATGCCTTCCCTTTTTGGGATTTTGCTCTATCATGTAGTAGCTTCCTCCTTTTATTGTATAGTTTGTTTATGGCTGGGGTCCACCAGACAGGATGTCTGCCTTTGGAGGATTGGGTCTTGGTTTTATTTGGGATTGCATGATCCATGCATTCCTGAAGGTGTTCATAGAATGTGTTTATAAAGGATTCTGCGGTCTGGGCCGTATTTTCCACAGGCCCGGGGGCTTTGAAGGATTCCACCTCGGTTTTGAGGAGTGTGAAATTTGCTTTAGAGAAGTTTTTCACTGTGGTTTTCTGGGCAGGGGGTGGGGTTGGGATGTGAATATCCAGTGAGATTAGTTTATGGTCTGATCTTACCAGTGAGGGATACACTTCTGGTCTGGAGCATAGAGTCCCCATGTTGGTGATGATCAGGTGCAGTATGTTTTCCCCTCTTGTGGGAGTGGTAACAAGTTGTTCCATAGCATTTGAGTTTATAAATTCAAAGAACCTTTGGGCTAGGGTGTTGGAGCTAGGGTAATGCTCCCAATCTATGTTTGGGTAGTTGAAGTCGCCCAATATAATGGTGTTTGGAGAGATCTTCATATTTTCCAGTGTTCTCAGGAAGGCCAAGTGGGGTTCCTGGGTTTGGGAGGGTGGTCTGTAGCAGGCTATAAACTGGAAGGCAGTTTTACCCACTGTTAGTTGCACATGGATAGTCTCTGATGCTTCGTGCTGTGCCACCAACCTGGAGGTGTGGGTATCTTTGATGGATATTGATACTCCCCCTCCTTTTGTGGTTCGGTCCAAATTTTGGGGCCGAAAAGCAAAAGTATACTGAAGGACAGCACATATGTTACATTGCTAATAAATCCTTTCATAATTATTTTACTCTGAATCTAAAATTGCTGTCTATCTCAGAAAGTTAACAGTACTCCAAAGACTGTTGTGGTTATATAATGCTGGCACATTTATTTTATTTAAGCAGACTGAGTGGTTAATATCATATAAGATTAAACTTTTAATTTGAATACTAGTAACCATGGACATGAAAGTTAAGCAATCTATCCAGAACTGCTACTTTACAAAGGTATCAGTCAGGACGTATTGTTAACACACACGCACTCTGATCCCGGGACAGCTAAAACTCACTCTCTGCCCTCTTAGCTGCTTCTTAGCCGAAACACAGTCCTGTGTAGCATACTGAATGCACATACCCCATGTCTTTTAATGCTCTGTGAAACGTCCAGCTCCTGCATATCCACAATCCCAGTTTATAGGCATTATACACTCTAAGGTAGCATGTTATTCTCTTAGAAATCCTACTTTTTGAAGTCAAACTTCTTTAGGCATGGTAGTGCTAGTTCGGAGTGAAAAGAAAAGTGAAACGTGAGACTCTGCTGGACAGTAGTGCTGTTCGGTGCCAGACTGTTGCCAATTAAACCATAAACTACATAACCTGAGAGCATGCCAATAAGGAAATTAACGAGTTTAAGTATGCTGAAATTCATTATTTGCAAATGTGTTTCAAAGCTGTCACATTTATCAGCAGGGTCATTTATTGTACAAATAATTGACTTACTCTTATTTACATTCAGTTCAAAAATGAACTGATCACATTGTTAAAATTAGGAACGCTTCTTTCCAGCTTCACTCCCATAGAAACTAGTCAAGTTTTCTCAAATACCACAGCATAGTTTAAAAATGCACTACTTGAGCCATCACCCTGAAGACTGGCACACACACACACACACACACACACACACACACACACACACACACACACACACACACACACACACACAAACACAATATCAGCAATTTAATTATTTAAATATAAATTTTCACTCTACACATCCCCTTAAGTGCAAAAACAACACTGGCAGCCTGATAGTTGGACCAGAAGGCCAGTGGAGGTTTGATACACTAACAAGAAATAATGAAAAAAAACCTGTCTTTGTACTTGTTGCTTAACAGCACATTATAACTCAACACCCTGTGCTCATTAAAGAGAAGAAAAAAGTCAACATCAACAAGGAGTGTACCATACAAGTCTAAGGTATACAGTAATTTCTTTTATTTTTAACCCAAGCCCTAGCTTATGTAAAGCAGTCAACAGATCTTAGAGGATGTAAGTTCACCCTCTAAGAAAGAACATGTGAAACAGCATTGGTTTTATCTCGTTTGTGGAAAGAAGAAAATTGTCTCAAATAAATTTAATTTTTTACATGCAAATATACATAAAACAATGCATTTCAAATATCTTAATGTAAATCCATTAACTGTATTTGCAATATATATTGTAATATAAATCCAGTAAAAAATAAATGTGTTCTAAGCAAAGTGCATCAAACATGGTGGGAGAAGAAACCGCATATAGCTATAGGGTTGTCGATTTTTAGACAAATGTAATACACTAAAAGTTTGGGAGTACTGCTTGTCAGAAATAGAAAACTACCTTTAAACACACATTGGTATGCTTTGCAACCCTGCAGTGTATAAATATAAACACACACAGACACACACAGAGACACAGACACACACACAGAGACACAGACACACACACACAGACGCAGACACACACACAGACACAGACGCACACACAGATACAGACACACACACACACGCACACACACACAGACACACACACACACACACACACACACACACACACACACACACACACACACACACAGACGCACACACAGACACACACACACACACAGACACAAACAACACACAGACACACACACACACACACACACACACACACACACACACACACACACACACACACACACACACACACACACACACACACACACACACACACACACACACACACACACACACACACACACACACACACACACACACACACACACACATTCTCTGAAAACTAAAAACTAAAAAAACTAAATGCTACAGTCAAACTTACCATATTTCCAATAATTATTGCATGATTATTAAACCCCACTTCAGAAAAACTAAAGTTACATAAATATACCACGAGCAGCTGCCTAATGAGACTATGGTTCTTGATGGGCAAGTTTGGAAAAGAGCAGGTGCATCTTTATGTGGCACCAGGTACTGCAGGCAAGTGCTATATAAGGTAAAGATGTATTCTTGTGTCTGGGAGCTGAAGGGGGCATCAGGGATGCCTGCATGTGCAGCTGGGTGTAATACAAGCTGACCCTGCACCGTACCTCTCAAATGTCCCTAATTTTCAGGGATGTCCCTGATTTTGACTCAAATTTTAGATCTGTTTCTCTTAATCCCTTCTTAAACTGGTGACTTTTGGAGAAATGGTAGTGAGTTACACTTCGTAAATAATAATAATTAGAATTATAGACTTTTTTACTTCAGAAAATGTATATTGTCACATTCCTTTATTCTGTCAACACCTAAAGTAGGTTGAACACCTAAAGTTAACAGTAATAATATTTTAAAAAGTGTCCCCGACTTTCTCTGATTATTTCTGGATTTGTCTCTGATTCTGTTGAGATTTATCCCTTTTCAGTTGTGAGGTATGCCTCATACTCCAGTGCGGACTGTACTTTTGGTTAAAATAGATGTAATTCACTGGGAGAGAGAGCTAGTGACCTTCATTGTCTGTCCCTTGTCATGGTTGCCATGTCTACATTTATCAGTCTGCCTTTCATGTGAAGCATCTGCATTGGACACGTAATGACCATGCAACTCCACTTGTACATTTCACCTGGTACACACACAGACACCTACACACAGCACACATCATTAGGAGAAAGGCATTCTACGTCATCCTCCAGGACAGTCTACAAATAGGTAGCCGGTTTCTAACTTTTGCTGATTCTGAAGCATAGGCTTCAGCCATCACCTGGGGAAAAACAAGTACAGAATTGATTGTATTACATCCCTCCAAAACATAGAAAATGCAAGGCAAATTGCACTTCCTCTCACCTGTTAATTGCAGGAGGGGGCATCACTCGGCACAAAGCAGGTATAGTATAGTGATCATACTGCTGCTTCGTGTCTGCATGTGTGTGTGTGTGTGTGTGTGTGTGTGTGTGTGTGTGTGTGTGTGTGTGTGAGTGTGTGCGTATGTGTGAATTTATGTGTGCATTCTAAAGTAGGTTACAATCTTTTAGGGGAAAAGCACTGACATCGGGTTCTTGCAATAAGGAACTTGATGGACTGGGACCTTAAAAAGCACATATCAATGTCTGCCGTGCTGCTTGTTGGTAGGACTTGCAGTCCTTGAATACAGAAGTTTCACTTCTACCGCATGTGCCCACCAGGCACATTCTTTTTTTTAACTTTTTTGTTATACAACTCAACATCATGACCTTGACAGTATTGCCATTGTTATATATTTCTAACCAAAATATCTACCTCACATAAATTTCCTTGTAAAAACAGAAAAAATATGAATTATGCATTTTGTTTTCCAGAAATCTCCATTTATTGTTATTTATTTTCCATTGTCAGACAAGAATATTTTTTTCTTTTCTCAGTAAGCAGCATAGATTTAAACATATCATTGAAAGAAAGCTTCCAGTTTTATGACAGTTTTCACACACACACACACACACACACACACACACACACACACACACACACACACACACACACACGCACACATACAAGCATGCATACATATGCTCCATTTGACTTGAGTTTTATGGCTTTATGAGTCAGAGTTCTAAACATTCAAGTTGCAGACTTGATTTTTTCATGCTGGTATTTTTCAGACTGTTTCCTTTAACCAATGGGAATAAGATGGTGCATTTTATTTTCCCTTTCTATACACAAATGGGTATTAAAGCACATTATCTAACATCAAGAGCATGTTAAGTTTTGATGAAGAGGTTAAGTTAGTTTGAAACTGCATGCAACTCTAAGACCATGGTTGGTTCAATAAAAGTGTTCATGCACACTGTTCAAGGATAAGCAAAGTTCGGTCCTAAATCTACAAAGTGACTGACAAGCTTCCTTAACACTCTGAGCTGTGGGAGGCTGAAGTTGCATAACATTTACTACCAAGTGTTTAAATAGCAATTCAACCAAGGTTACAGCTTCTCTAAAGGAATTTGAAAGTTTTGAGGAAGTCTGATAGCAGGTGAGTGTACTGGAAGAGAGACAAACACCATTTGGGATTAAACAGCAAAGGAGTAGCACCTGTAAGTGGCTTGGATAAACTATAATAGCTAACGAGGATTTGGATGGAGAGTCTACACCTTGGGTTTAAAGGAAATAGGTTTTCAAAATGTTTAAATGAAATAGTTTTTCAAAGCATAAAAAGTTCAGAAGTCTCTGAGGAGAAAATGTCATTTAAATCAGACAGGGGAGCTGCAAGGATGTATGTGATACAAAGACATCCACCACACCCAGTTACAGCATCAAAAAGAATAGACTGCACAAGAGGCTATGACTGTGCATGTGGGGAAAGGATATACTCCACAGCTGGCTACAACTGTGAGCCAGAGAGGAAAGAGAAGCTAGATCACAAAGAAAAGGATTATCTTCCCAAGACACCAGTGAATAAACACCATCCAAGGGAAAATATGATGTTAGAGAAATACATGATGTGACTGAGAAGGTTCCTGTGGTACCAAGGAACACTAAACTTTTGGTTTAAAGAAGAAGAAAATTGTAAGATCAAAAAATAGCAATCAAAGGTCAGTATAGTCCTACAGTCAAAGTGAAAATACCTGTCAGTTAACGTAAATGCTAGTCAGGGATACGGTTCTCCATGCAAAGGCCTGCTGGCAATGTCTGAAGCAGTTAGTTCAAGAATAAACCTAGCAGTAGATTATATCAATGGAAAGCCCAGAGCCAAGACTGATTGGGCCAAAAATGTTAGAATGCAAAGGCCTTGGAAGAAATGTCATGACTAAGGAATATTACAATGAAAGGAGCTCAGACCATTGACTTAACCAGGGTGAGTTCTTAGAAAATCAGAGCTGTATGGATAGGAAAGGCAGAGACTGTTGAGTGACTCCTGTATGTGGGTATTTCTAACAAATTAACAAAGATCTTGGATTATACAGTCCATCCACTTTAGCATACAGAATTGCTTGCTGTCAGATTGCCCCATTTGGCATTTAAACTCTTCTTGTAAGCTTGAGCTCCTCCTCTGACTCCCACAATGCACAACTCCTCCTTGAGAACTCCAGAACTTGCTTGTCATTGGGTTCAGACATGATTGCCTTCACTTGGTTCTTTCCTCCCACTAAAAAAAAAAAAAATAGGTTTCTGTAATAAATCACTATTTTCTAGTTAAAAAGCTTAAAGCTTTGAGTTAAATGTTGTCTTTTTTGTAGATGGTATTCCCCCTGCTCCCAGTTAGGTGGCCAGGCCTAATTGTTAACTTGTTGTTAGAACTGTTATATTTGTGATCTTTCCATTTGTTAGAGATGTTAAATGTTTTTTTTTTTTTTTTTTTTTTTGCTTGAGCTTAGTTATATATTAAAGTGTTGCTGGTGGAATTTGAATTATTTAGCCATGCATAAGGCCTCAAACTCTAGAACACACCACTGGTGTGACCACAAATTTCCACACAAAGACACACATGAGCTATGTATTATGTGCTTAGGTCCAGAACACCTTAAGGAGCCCTGCAAGATTTGTTTGGCCTTTATTAATTGTGCACTCAAGAAAGGAGGAACCACATTATTTTAAAAGGCTTAATACCTTCTGATGAAGACAACTGAACAGGGAAGAGAGACAAACAGAAGAAGAAAGAGAAGAGAAAGGGTGATCCATCACCTCAGAGTAGAGCTTCTACCCCCCAAGGCTCCCACACTGGTGGATCAACAAATTAAGGTAGTTCAAGCTCCTTCCAAGCTCAGAGTGGAAGCCCACCAGGTGAAAGTTGTGTAGGCTCCTTCTCAATCTTCTCCAGTAAGGGTTCATCAGAGGTTTCTTTGGTATCAAATCCTTCTCCAAAGAAGTGAGATTGTAGAAGGAGCATTCTAGATTTCTAGAGTTCCAATGTTCCTCAGTGCTTTCTACTCAGTCTGTAAGGCTTACCAGGAGCTCTTACATGCTTGTGAACTGGGAACACATGATATTGGCCCATATCAAGTCACAGATCAATATGGGTGTCCTCTTTTCCTTTGTTTCTAGGGCAGACAGAGAATGACTACAGCATCAGCAGCTCTAGCTCCTTCCCAGGCATTGTGTCACTCTGGGAGCATTGGAGCAGAGAGATTATCAACTTTGTTCTTATCAGCATTAATAAGACTGGTTCCTTTGGCATAGACACAATTGATACTGGCACTCTCAACCCCCATCCCCTCAATTCACAGACTAAATAGGCATAGAGAGATAAGTGCGGAGATCTTAGTGTATATGTTGGCTCTGACCCCACTGGGGCCTTTCTCCATATCTGATTCTTTGGAATTTAATTATTGGTGATAACACCAGTTTCAAGACAGACTATGACCTCTGGGTTGGCATTTTTTCTGTGCCAGACACTAGGTGCCAATACCTTATGCACTGTCATTAGGTTCAGTACTAGCTTTGTCAGTGCTAATAGGCATGACATCAACACATGAATTCTTGCAAGAAAATATCCACACTGTGTATCAGTTGGACACATCAGATGAACCACTGACTTTGACTCCACCCAATGACACCCAACAGTATGGAGCCCTGAGCACCAATCATGGATCCTGACAGAGAAGGAGGGTTCCAAAGAGCCAAAAAACCCTGACATTCAGGATTAGACCCTTCATCAGGTAATTCTGATGACTCCTTCCAGATGTTCCAAGGATGAGAACATGAAAAAGGAGACACATTAACTCCTCGGTGGAGTCTCTTGTATGTAATTCAGCTCTTGATGAGGGGAGGATTCCCCACAGTCTCCACCTGAATACCTCAAATTTGGGGAAATTTTAGAATTAATGAGGCATAGTGGAGACTGTCCTGTAGATCCTTCATTCTCTGTTGAGAGCATTCTGCTAGAGGCTATTTGGATGGTCCATCTATGTCTTGGGAGGATCCCCTCATGGACTCATGACAGAACTGGTCATGGTCCAGGTGTGGCTAGAACCAACTTTGTTTTAGATTATTTCAAGTATGCCTGATAAGATCTTCAGGCATACCAAAAACAGACCTACAAGAGTAAGGTTCTCATTGCAGATTCAATGGTGGTAATGGCTGCTTCAAAGAGAGTCCTCTAATGAGAGGCCAGCAGTCCATTAATCTGCTAAAGATATGAGATTAATGGGTCAAATGGGGAAATGCACCTTCTTCTCAGGTGCTTTTGCTCTCAGGGCTCTCAGCCAAACAGACATTGGAATTGCTGAGAAGACCAACTAGTCTTGATAATCAGAGACAAGCTGAGTTACAAGTAGTGATCGTGCTGAATATTTTCACACTGTCCATGCAGCTCTTACACAATTTAAACAATAGATTAGGAAGGGCAGCTCGAATAGGCATTACTATGTTAGACTATGCCTGGCTCAGACTCGATTTTGTGGAAAACACCAAGGTGTCATTCACTAGTGCCCCTTTCAATGTTTCTTTCCTGTTTGGAATGAAGGTGTAAGAGAAGGTAGTCAAAAGCGAGCAAGAAGATAAGACATATTCTTCTACTGGAGTAAAATTCATGGCTCCACAGATGTCCTTCTCCAGGAACCAAAAAAGGCCCAGGAATTGTGATGTAAGAAATCCTAACAGCAGCTTTTGATCAGTTCCCTGATAGGGGTTCTTACAGCCACCATGAGACAAAGGTTGCCTACAGAATCAGGGATTCATCAGCCCTTCCAGAATGATACTGCAACAGAACTCCTGAGACCTTGCCTGACTGTCCCACTCTGGAGGTAGTTGGGGGGGGGCATCTATCCCCATTCAGAGCAAACATAGTTGGCAACCACACAAGACAAAAGGCTGAGGGATATAATATCAAGAGGCTATACCATTACATTTTTGGAGTCACCAAAGCCAACTTCTCCACCATTACCAAACATCCTACCCCTTTAAAAAAAATGGCCAGAACAGAGGTCAGCAACCTTCTTACAAAAAGAGACATACAAGAGGTCTAATCAAACTAGAGAGGGTCCAGGATTCATTCAACATTCTTTTTAGGTCACAAGACATCACAGAACCATATGTCAATCATACATCTCACAAGCTTAAATTTATACATGGTGCAAAATATCTTTCTTTTCCTTTGAGAAGGGGACAGGAGATACTCATCAGGTCTTCAGGATGCCTACCTGCACAGAAAAATTGCAAAAGCATCTAGAAGATTTCTGCATTTCTGCCTGGGAGTCAGTCATTATCAGTTCAGAGCCCTGACATTTGAATTCACAACAGTCCCCAGAGTGTTTACCAAGCTCATGCCAGTAGTCACATCATATACAAGACTTCAGGAGATCCATATTTTCTCATATCTAGATAATTGGCTCCTGGCCTCTACAGCCATAAAGGTATTGAAAAAAGCAAGGTACTGTTTACTATGGTTGTGTCTGTCTTTGTAAATATCACTCAATATTGAAAAATGACAGTTGTTACCATCGCAAAAAACTCGATTCCTAAGGCTGCCACCTGGACAGTGTGAACAGGATAGTGAAGCTACAGTAGAACAGAGCACTCTCTTTACAATGAGTAACTTATCTTTTTGTCCAGTCTGTCCTCCCTGTTCATCTGGTTTTCAAAGTACTAGGTTTGATGGTAGCAACCACCATCTTCCTACACAACGCACAGTTTCATATGAGGATGTTGCAGTGGAGATGACTTGACAGATCAGAAATCCAAAGCATGCAAGACTCATCTGAAGTGGTGGTTACATACAGAAAACTTTTGTTGGAGGATCCTTTGTTTCCTCTTTATCAGTAGCTATAATTACCACAGATGCATTATCTTTAGATGGGGACATTGTTTGAAGCAGTCAGTAAGGGACTTGGACACAGCAAGAGGCCAATCTAAACATTAATGTACTGCAGATGAGGGTGGTCTTCCTTCTTGCACTGTGGACCATCCAGGAATACCTTCCCCAGGGTGTAATAACAGTTCCCATAGACAACATGTGATTGGTGTATTATATCAACAAACAAAAAGGCATCAGACCATACACCCTTTGTTGAGATGCTATGGGGTGTGGAAATGGGTGAAGTCCTCACAGTGCTATCTTCTAGCAGTATAGATCCCTGGTTGGATCAACTACCTAGCAGACAGGCTCAGATGTGTTCTGATCCCCCATGAGTGATCCCATAATCCAAGA
This sequence comes from Protopterus annectens, assembly GCF_019279795.1. NCBI lineage: Eukaryota > Metazoa > Chordata > Ceratodontiformes > Protopteridae > Protopterus > Protopterus annectens. The sequence continues at coordinate 1,241,495,696 of NC_056729.1, forward strand.
AAATACAAAGATAAATATAAAGGAAAAGTACAAAATAAGCAATTTATCAAATGACCCCCAAAAAATTATAGAGAATTGGGAAACAAGATAGAAGAAACTGAAAGACCACCAAAAAAAGAAGAAATAGATACATTTTGGAGAAATATTTAAGAAGATCCTGCGGAACATAACAAAGGTGCTAAATGGATAGAAGAAATAAAAGAAAGAATAAGAAGTTTAAAGGTAAATGATATGAAATGGGATGAGTAACGGCCAGAGAGATTGAAACAAAGTTAAGAAAAGCCTCTAACTGGAAAACCCCAGGCCCAGATGCAGTACCTAACTTCTGGCTAAAAGTATTAACATCTTTGCTTGAAGATTTAGCCATGAGTAAGAACTATATATATGCAAACCCCGAACAGACACCAGCCTGGCTAACAGGAAAAACAATGCTCCTACTTAAGAGTGAGTCTGCAAGCTACCCTAAAAACTATAGACCAATAACTTGCCTTCTGACAACGTATAAGCTATACACTGGAATTGATGCCGACAGAGTTTATAGTCATTTAGAAGAAAACTCAATTATGGCAATAGAACAAAAGGGTAATAAAAGAAAGTCATATGGAACAAAGGCCCATTTGTTGTTAAATAAAGTCACAGTGGAGAACTGTAAAAAAGGGGAGGAATCTAAGTATGACATGGATAGACTACAAAAAAGCATTTGAAAGTATCCCACATTCATGGATAAAAGAGTGCTTAAAAATGTATAAGATACACTGTACACTGATAAACCACATCACAGTGACCATGAAACAGTGGCAAACCACTTTGCAGTTAAGCCACGATAAAGCACAAATTATTATTCAAGAGATAAAACTCCAAATGTGGGATATTCCAGGATGACTCTCTGTCACCACTGCTCTTTTGCCTTGGCCTGAACCCATTAAGCTGTCCGCTTAACAGATTACGTCATGGCTGTAATTTGGCTCCCAGAAAACAAAAAAGTGCAAAGACTTCTCATCTTCTCTTTGTTTGTGATTTAAAACTGTATAGCTCATCAGATGAAGAACTGAAAGCATAACTGCAAGCAGTCAAAGCTTTTTCAGATGGTATAGGAATGTCATTCGGCCTTGATAAATGTACAAATGCAACCTTTAAAGCAGGAAAGCTGCAGCACCAAGAAAACATCAATTTGGGGCAATAATGTGATATAAAAGAGCTTGAGCAAGAGGGAGTGTACAAGTATTTGGGAACTGATGAAGGATCAACAATACAACACGAAGAAATGCGAATAAAACTCATTAAGCTTGTTTTAGTCAGGCTACAAGGTGGTGAGCATTCTGCATCTACCCTGTACTGATTTCAAAGCTGCTGAGAGAATCTACAAAACTAAGTGCCATTTTTCAATTTATTCTGACTTATACTGCACTTATATGTGATTAACTGTGCTGTTTTATTAACTTGCATTACATCTGCACTGTATTTTTACACTGTTTTACCATTAAATGGTTTAATTAACTGAGTGTGAACTGTTCTGCTGTTATCTTTAAGTGTGCATCTATTCTGTGTTAAATCGATCTAAATAGAGTCTAAATATGTTTAGCATAGTCTGGTTACAAGATTTGCTGTATCCAGATCCGTTTATGTGATTCCTGTGTTTCCTGCTAATAAATCTTATGTTGGCTGGGGCATCCCTGCAATTAGTGGGAGTAAGTGAACTGTTTGGAACTAGTCTTGCCTAGGATGTTTAGCTAAGAGTTCAGGGACAAGAGCTGATCAGTCAATTCCAGTGTTTCCATTTTAATTTTGTTTTTGTGGTACTTAAACCCTGTGTTTAAGTGGGTTTGAGCTTGTTTGCACATTGCGCACCACCACTGCACTGTTTTAACCCTTAGCTAGGTATCTAAACTGTATTTTCCATTACCAGCAGTCCTGTGTAAGTGAGGCCCTCCCTTGCAGCTACTGTATTGATTTTATCCAACCCTACTCACACCTATAGGTGCTCTTCTCAGATAGTACCCACTCTATTATCCCTGATGTCTCTTCCACAGATTCTGACAACCATGGATGGACAATTTCTTATGGTTTCTCCTGCTAGTCTGGTTGATATGGGCATCCTGACGCAGTATAGCAACTGCTTCATGTACACAAACAACCTTCTATTACTACCACCTAAAAACACAATATGTGAGAGATGCAATTATATTAAGAACCTAGAATCCTTGCTGTCTCAATCACAAGCCAGTACATCTGGTACTGAGAAGGTTGCCTGCTCAAACACGAGAAACACCACACCTCTAACACCACCCACACATGTACAACACACTCCCACATATTCGGAGGTTCTCAACAAAAACATACCTAAACAAAAGAGACCTCAGAAGCAAAAATACACATGTACATCACAACCCACAGTACCAAACATCACACATAGTACACTGTGTCTCACAGCCGCTAAGGCCCAACCAAAAACACAATATACTAGTCATAGGAGACTATAGTGAGATACACAGATGTGCCTCTCACCAGGCTAGACAAGGAGAAAGTCAAGCTAAGTTGCTTGTCAGATGCTAGAATCTGCCATATCATGCAATCACTCAAGTCTCTCAAATACAGGTACTGTTATGACTCCGTCATAGTCCATGTTGGTGTGAATGACTTGAGACGTACCTCTCTGAACTATATGAAGAGAGACATGATTGAGCTCGCTGAATATGTGTCCCATGCAGGTATGTCCCTAGCCTTAAGCAGCATCCTACCGTCACTCAGAATGATGCCTCAATACAAACACAAAATGATTGACTTTAACAATTGGCTTAGTTTCTTGTGTCATTCAAAGGGGATCCAGTACCTGACAGCCTGGAAGGACATGATTGACAGACCATGATGTGTGCCACAGATGGCCTTCATCTTTCTCCCTTGGGCTTCAGGCATCTGGCAAAGACTCTTGACTCCCCCATAATGCCTTTTTTTTAGGCAAAGTCATGAGGACAAAACTACCAATGTGAAAAATTCTTCTAAATGAAATTTAAAGGTCATGCTACTAAAAGCTAGGAGTCTTAACATGAAACCACACTCATTGCAAGCATTCCTTGCCCTGGAAGATGCTGACATTTATGCAGTCAGGTTACTCATTCTACCATACTTTCAGACCCCAAATGGAGGGCTGCAAAGCCAAAAGAGGGGGAGTTTCAATATTTCTCAATTACATGCACACCTCCAGGCTGGTCAAACAGTATGACACACAGGAGACACTCCAGATGCAATTGACTGTTGACAAAACACCTTTTTAAATCATAGCTAGCTACAGACCCCCAGTCATGACTCAGGACACCCACTCTACCTATCTGGACTTACTTGAATCCATCAAGATTCAACCCTCTACCCTGATCTTGGGTGAATTTAACTACCCAGCCATAGAGTGGAAGACCTATTCTAGCCCAAACATGAATGCCCAGAGCTGCTTTGGCTTTGTCAGTACCAGTGCATTGAATCAGCTGGTCAACACCCCCATGAGAGGTGAAAATATCCTAGACCTGGTACTAACCAACATGAGCAACCACTGAAGCACCCCAGCAATGTCATCCTCCTTGGTAAGATCCGACCATAAAGCAATCAGTTTTAAAGTCCCTGACCCCCTCCTTGTCGGGATCAAACAAAAAAACTTTTCCAAAACTGACTACAACCTCCTGACAGTTGGTATAAGCAGCTTCACAGCCACTGTCCCTTTAACTGGAAATAGCATTAATGTCCAAGCCTACACCAAAAAACTATATGAGCACCTACATCGCTGCATGGACTCAGCAGTACCTAACAGAACCAAATCTTCTTCAAGGAAGAGTAAATCTGTCTGGTGGACATCTGCAATAAACAAACACTATAATAAAAGGAAAAAAATTGCTGTCCATGACCAAGAAGGAGTAGATGCCAAGTTGGAAGCAATCTCTCCTTTGTCTGAACAAGCAAATAGGGTCACTGATGAAATCCTCTAAGGCTAACTTCAAGTTCAAATTGGCCACATCTGCTAATGACATCACAAGGCCTTCTTCACATGCGTCTGCAATCTCAAAGGTAACACCCAAATCTGCTCTGAATTGGTGGTCAAGAACACCACATACACAAATGCAGTAGATATAGCCAACCTGCTGGCAGACAAATTCAGTGAAAACTTCACCCCCCCTGTCCCCCCATCTGTAAACCAGGATATCACCAGCACCTGCCCCCATCCCCTCATCACTAGGGAACAGGTCTTTAATGCCCTCTCAAAGTCAGAAAAATACAGTCTCCATGGGACCTGACAACATCCCTGGCTGCATCCTACATGAACTTAGGCAAGAACTCTCAGCACCATTAGGCACCCTATTCAACCAAAGCCTGAGCACTGGCTTCATCCTAGCCAAATGGAGGGCGGCCACTGCCATCTATCTACCCAAAGGTGGAGTGTCCACCAATCCAGGCAATTTTAGGCCCATCTGCCGAACTAGCCAGACTTACAAGGCCATGGAATGCATTATCATGGATCTTATAAACAAGGACATTGAAAACCTCCAAATGCTTGACCCCACAATGTTTGGTTTTGTCAAAGGAAGATCATGTCAGTTACACTTGGTCAACTTCTTTGAAACAGTCACCAAAGCCATGGACAAGGAGAAGACAGTGTACACCACCTACTTTGACCTAGCCAAAGCCTTTGATACTATTCCTCACTCGGGCATAATAGATAAACTCTCCCGGCTAGGTATCAACTTGTATGTTACCAGCAGGGTAGCTAACTGGCTCACTGATAGAACACACTCAGTCAAAATAGGGGAAGACACCTCGAGTAGTAGACCCATAATGACTGATGTACCCCAAGGATCGGTTTTGGGGCCTCTACTGTTTGGGATATACTTTTCTGAGGTGCAAGCCAAAACCAGTGGTATGTGGCTGACCAAGTTTGTAGATGACTGCAAGTTGGGTGCTGTCTTAAATTCTCCTAGTGATGTGAACATCCTCCAAGAGGGCCTTACTCAAACTATTGACTGGTGCCAGAAGCATGGCCTCAAACTGAATGAAAAAAAATGCATCATTATCCCCTTTGGGGAAAAAGGCATCCCCACTAATTATCACATTAATAACATATTACACATGCAATCAGCAGAGAGGGACTTGGTCACCCAGGTTGATAGCAACTTGACTTTTGACCACCATGATGCCTCTATTGTATGGAAGAATTTCTACATGGCCCACCTCATAATTAAGGGTATTTCATCCAGAAACAAGGGGTTCATAACATCCCTGTACTCCTCCCTTATTAGACCCATTATCGAGTACAATGCCCCCTTCGGCATGTACCTTGCCAAGCACATGCAGCAGCTGGAGAGACCACAGAGGTTCCTGACCAGGAAAATCCAGGGTCTCAAACACCTGTCCTATACAGATAGGCTACAAGCTCTCTCTCTCTCTACTCATTCTCATACAAACTACTCAGAGGTGACCTGTGTCTGGCATACAAGGCTGTCTCAGACCCAGCCTTGATAGGGTTGCTGCATATTCGTAAATCAAACTCCACTCGTGCAACCCACATGCAAGGCCTCAATCTGGTCTGTGACATTAGTAGAACTTGTTGGCGGAATAGATTTGTGTCCCAAAGACTCCCCCATATGTGGAATAGACTGCCTCTCCATGTCAAGGAGACTACCTCACTAGCCCGCTTTAAGAGGAACCTGGACAACTGGATGAAGAACATAAAATACACCCCTGAGATCCCACCTTTGTCCCTGTTGGACAGGGGAAACAGGTGCTGACATTATGGGAACATGGGAGAAATTCTTGGCTAGGCTTATAAGGGCCTCCAGGTAAATAGCCTAGTACAATCCTTTGAACCTATAAGGAATATTTTAGAACACTTAAATTAATCCTGAAACAGCATTGACATCTAGGAACAAAGTTCAAGCTATAAACCTGTTTGCTCTTCTATCCTAACTTACAGTTTTGGAGTGATTGATTGGCCCCAAAAGGTGTTGAATAGATTAGACAGGAAAAAAAGAAGGATGCTTCATGCTCATCAAATGATTTATAAAAATCAGTGCATACCAAGATTATATGTTCCCTGTATCGAAGGAGGTATAGGCCTCCTTGAAATTGATTACATGTATAGATCTGCAATTGTGGGAATGCATACATATCTGCTGACCTTACAAAACCCAAACATAGTGAAAGTTTTGAAACATGAGAATAAATGTAAGATGACTTCCCCTCTTAGTCTAGCAGAAGCATATTGGCATCAGGCAGGAATGGAAATCAAACCAGAAGTTGATAAAAATCAGGCAGGAACTGAATGCGCCAAAAAATAAAAGAAAGAATATAAGGTGAAGGATAGATGAGAAGGCAAGAAATGTGGAAAATGCATAAATATAGTTGCAAGAATAGAAAACTCCTGGAGCAACCTCATGTTGATCAGGATTGAATGCAGGAATGGTTAAGGAGAGGCAAATTCAAACCAGTGGATGAAAGGTTAATATTGATGGCCCAAGATAGTGGACTATGTACACGTTGGTTTACAAAGTCCATTGAGCATGTGGGAGAAACAGACAAATGTAGGATTTGTAAAACAGAATTCAATCAGTTGCACACCTTCATGCTGGTTGTGACATATTAATGGCAGAAGGACTGTATACAGAAAGGCATAATAATGTGGCAAGACTGTTGCACTGGGGAATGTGAAAACATTATAATACTGAAGAAGCTGAAAAACACTGGAAACATGAGCCACAAAGCATCACAGAAAATAAGGAAGTCTACATCATATGGGATCACCCATTATCAACAGTTCAAAAGATAGATGTGAAAAAAACAGATATAGTGGTCCATGAAAAGAAGACAAAAGTAGCATTGATCTTTGAAATTGCTACACCCAGTAACTACAGTGTCTTGCATACAGAGAAACACATAGTCATAAAATATCAGGATTTGCAGGCAGAAATGAGAGCAATGTGGAAGAAAGATACCCAGACAGTTCCAATAGTAGTAGGGGGAATGGGTCTTATAAAAAAAGAATCTACAATCATATTTAGATATGTTACTGATACATGTAACTCCATATGAATTGCAGGAGTCAGTACTGGAGACATTGCGGTTGCTTCGAAGATCACTTCTGTCTGACATCAAAGATTCAAACAATACTAATTTGATGAATTGTAATCATATTTTGACTTAGAAATTGAGTCCATTCCTGTCGTGGTATTAAAAACTGAAAAGATTTGGAGAAATTAAAAAAAAACAAGAGTGACATGGGTGATATTTCATAGCTGGAAGAAATCTTGCTGTGATCAGTTTGAATCCCTATCCAACACAAAGTGAAACAACTTCTTTTTCCTTATCCCTTCACAGACACATATCCTCAGAGACACTTTAGTTTAACAGTGCTTGCAAAAGCTTATGCATGCATTCCCGTCACTTCTCCTGGTCATGAGATTCCTACAGCAAGTCAGAGTGTGCAAAGCAGAAATGATCTTCATAGTCTCATTCTGGCCTCATCAACTTTGTTTCCCATTGTTTTGACCTCATCTCAAGAAGAAGCCTCTGTGATCCACTCCCAGGCTTCTTGTTTCATCCATCCAGTAGGCTTCACCCAAACATTCATTTCCTAGACTTGATTGCATGGTTTCTCCCATTTTCTTGATGGTCAGGGACCCTTTTACCCACCTAGAGTGGTTCAAATTCTTACCACATGACAGGAATCATCCAATAAGAGACTCTATAAAGGGAAGTGGAAATATTCTTAATATGGCAATTAAGTGAGTTTAAACACTTTCTTGCCTTCAATATTGATGATTTTACTATTTCTCTCTACCTTGTTTGATGTGGGTTCCAGCTTCCACACTGTCAAGATATGTCTAGCAGTAATATCCATCTCAGAAGATGTGCAAGGCTAACCTTCCTTCTTTGACTTCCTGCCAGAGATTGAATTACCTGAATTACCCTTGGGATCACAACTTAGTTTTTTAGATGCTGACACCCCACTTTGAATCAACTAGTTCAGCTGAACTGAAATTCCTATCACTGAAGACTCTTCTATTAGAGGCTAACACCTCAGCAAAACCGTTTTAGAGCTGCAAACCCTTGCATGTCACCCTCTTTTATTTCTTGATCTTTCACAAAGATAGGGTCTCCCTAAGAACTAATCCTTAATTTATATCCATGATCGCTTTGGAACTTAACACTAATCAAGCTATCTACCTTCTAGTGTTCCTCCTTCATTACTGCAGTTGAGAAGAGTATACTGTATATTGCCTCAATGTGTATCAATAATTAAAATTTTACCTGCAGCAGATGAAGCAACACAGAAAATATTCATAACTGTTGCACTTACAAAAATGTGACAGACCATATTCAAAATAACTTTGCCCAGATGGCTGTCAGACTGTACATCCCTTACCATCTAATTACCATGGTGTTGAACTTGATTATCTGTGATCAACCAATTCAACAAACCCACTTTTCTTCATCCGTAAACTTGTCACTGTTATTTTCATATCAGACATTATAGACCTTCCAAGATCTGTTCATTCCTGCTTCCAGTCCAGATACAGAAGATTAATCTAATGCCCACCTGTGCTGAGACCTCAATAGCATGAATGAAGCTGACTCAGATATTATTTAAGAAGACACAGAAGTAGAACCTGAAATAGAGATATATACAGAAGCTGCTTTGTTTATATGCAAATGTATGAAACATATGCTTTCACATACAGATGTGACAGATGTGTTACTAATGATTTATTTAAGTGAAAATGTATTCAATAATTAAAATAAGTTAGCCTGTAACATGTAAAGACAAAATATAGAAGATGAAGCTGTTTGTGTGTAATGCTAGAGGGTAAGCTGGTAAAGAGTGGACAAGAAAATTGTACACTAAATCATAAAATAGCACCCAGAAAGAAGAAAAAATGCAGTCCACGTCCAAGTAATGAAAAACCACTTCTTTAAACCTCAAACTACATAAATGCTTAACAATCACCACATTTTCATCTTCAATATAAAGACGTCATCAGATGCAATGTGTCCCATAAGTTATTGATGGTGGGAAGATAGGTGAAGGCTGCCAGCCAGCTAGATAGGATTTTGTATATAATGGATAATTCTGTCATGTTAAATATTAATGTAAGCCACATGCTTGTTCTCTTTGTTAAATGTTAAACTTCAAAAATGTAACCACATTGCACTCTGCTGGCGGAAAGCTGATAAGTCAAGTGTTGTATGATGGTTTGATCTCAAAACTCAGAGCCGAGTTGTCTGGATGAAGGAATTCTTGGTACTGTTTTGAGACCAGAGTTAATTGCTAGAATTTGCATGTATAATGTCTTTTATTGCTGTAGGGTGGGAGGTTGGCATAATGGTTAATGTTTTGTCTTACAGACACAAGGTGCAGGGTTTGAAACTCAAATTGGGTAATTAGCTAGGCTTAAAATGGTCCACAAGGGCAGTTAGCTTAGTACTAACCTATGTTTCCTGTGTATGCAGCTTCCTGACAAGGTGCAAGATGAAACAAGGGCTGCTAAACTCTGAGTTTCTGTTAGCCTGGGAACCAGAGAAAAAAAGATGCAATCTGAAATGAGTCAGCAGTACTGTGCTATCAATTTAAGGACAGAGAGACTCAGGGCATTTTGCATTTATTTTCAGAACTGACAACATCACCAGCACTGCTTTGCTCTATATGCAAGTTTATTTTAGAAGTGTGTTTGTTCTTAGATATAGCTAGGAAATAGGAAGATTAGACTAGTTTGTCTGTATTGATGTCAGAACTATAGTACTGTATTATTGTAAGCATTTATGATGTCTGAACTCTGGACTAGCACTGTGCATTAAGAAGTTTTATCTTGTGTTCTTATTATTTATTATTAAATATTTGTTAAACCTTTCAACTGTGGCTGTTTTATGTAGAGATAATTTAAGCTCTAGAGTAAATTGCATGTATATAGTGATACTGTCCAAGCCACCCCAAATAAGCCTTGCTGTTCATCACACTTACCACTTGGATAATAATATTGAACAATAATAATTGGACACCCTTTGATAAGGACCTTATTAGTAGTTGATATTAGTGGTTGGTGGCAAGTAGTACTACCATATAGTCTGGGGAGAAGGGAAATAGCTGGAAAACCTGTGCCAACCTTCCCCAGTAGTGTCTGTGTGTTTGTATATATCTCATATCTCAAAGTGTGTGTGTGTGTCAGCTACTTGGGCAGGGACACAAAGCACTGGTTGGACAGAGAGGGTGCTGGAGGTTTTAGCTTGACCACTAGGCTGAGATCTGGACCCTGTAGCTGTGCCAGTGAGGAGTCTTATTGGGGATCTGGAAAGAAAGGGAGAAACCAGCCCCAGACTAACTGTGATCTCTGTGTGTCCTTAAGGGAAATTGTACTTTACTGTGTGTGTATTTGTTATCCTTCGCAATGTGGATGCCCCTCACTGGTGTCAGTGGTGAGGATTGAGGCTCCTTGATTGCTGGGCCAGTGCACAGGTGTCACATATTAACTTTTTGGCAGTGGTGGGATATCCACACCACATATTAATTGGTTGGCATATACTACTTGGCTTGTAGTGGTGTGGATAGTGAATTCCTGTAGCTTGTATACAGTGATCACTGAAGGTGTTTTTGTACTCTAATTCTCTAAATCATCCACACAGTGAATATTCAGAGTTCAGATCACAATTGTTTCATTTCTTTTTTGAGCTTAGTCAGGGAGACCAGACAAGCATATCAGCAGAGTAGTATGGAAAGCTGACAAGGAGCCAGTTGGCTGAGATGTGCCAGGTTAAAGGACTGGTGACTAAGGCAGACATTATTGCAGCTTTGGTCACAGCTGCATCAGAAGACAGCAACCAGGAGAACAAGCAGACTGGCCATGGAGATGTACAACACTCAGGGAATGGATAGCTCAACCTTTGTGCAGAGGACTTAAAAATCCATCTGAAGCTAAAGAGACTTGAGTTGGAGGCCAGGCGTTTGGAAATGAAAGCTGTGGAAAAGCAGAGGCAGCACGAAAAGGAGATGCTGACTCTACACTACAGTCATGAAGGTAATGGGGAAGGGAGTAACTGGACCCCAGAAGCACAGAAGGTCAGTAAATTTCTTCTGCAGTTTACAGAGGGAGATAATTTTGATAGTTTCATTCATATGTTTGAGATGGTATGTAAACAGTATGATGTTGACCAAAGGCTCTGGGTATGGTTCCTGATCCTCTTACTCCATGGTAAAGCTGTAACTATTTTGTCCAAAATGTCTGACATTGACTGTTTTGATTATACTGCTGTTAAGAATTGCTTGTTAGAATTTTTTAGCTAACACCTGAAACTTATAGGAAAATGTTTTGCGATCATATATGCAAGGCAGATGAAAGTGCATGTGAATATGTTGCTGAACTGAGCACTTACTTTGATAGGTGGGTGAGTGGATGTCAGGTCACCACTTGTGAAGGGCTGGCAGACCTTTTGGTGAGGGAACAAACCCTTAGCACTTTGCCTGAGGATGTGAGGATCTGGTTAGCTGATAGACAATGTGCTACTTCAGATGAGTTGGGGAAGAAGGGAGACCTATAGCTAGCAAGCAGGGCATCCCTGCAAGGAAAGGGACCCCAAGTACTGCTCATGGATCTAAAGGAACCCATGCTGGGTAGCCCAGACTGCCCCAACAGAATCTTCCAGTAGCAAAGGAAGCCACTAGTCCAGGTACATGTCCAGGACCTAGGGTTAAATATTTTTAATGCAGCCATGCAGCCAGTAGGGCCATGTGGCATACAGATGTTCATGGAGGCAAGGTGGGGAAGAAAAGGTGGGGAGGCCAGTAAGAGGGACAAAATTCCAATAGTAGGTTGCCTTGAGACAACAGGGTTACTGAACTACCATCCTGCAGATGTTCTGATAGGGAAGGATTTTGATGAGGCAGTACCATGTGCTTATGCAGTTACATGCAGTCAGGCTAGGAGACAAGCATGCAGGTCTGGTAGCCTGGAGGAGACCCAGAGAGACTGCATACTTGCAGCCAGAACTGGTGAGGTGGTTACTTCAGGGAGGGAGCTACTCTGTAGCAATGAGACTAAAGGTGAGGCACAGCTGCTTGTGGGTACTGCTGTTACCTAGGACAGAGTGACTGCAAAGGTAGAGGTGAGTAGTAGTACTCAGGCTGACAGTGAGGCACCGCTGTCAGGGGATGCCAGGCTTCCTGTGAAAGGGGAGCTGGGAAGCGTTGCAAAGAGAGAGTTGAGACAGGCTCAGCTCTCAGACCCTACATTGCAAGGCCTGAGGCAGGTAGCTAGGGAGGCATCTGATTCTCAAGGAAGGGGAATGTGTATACTTGGACAAAGGGTTACTGTATAGAAAGTGGACCCCTGAGGGAGGGCTAGAAGGTGACAGGGTACAGCAGTTGGTAGTGCCTAGAGCCTACCATCTGGCACTTCTAGCCATAGCCCATGATATTCCCTTTGCAGGTCATATGAGCATAAAACATACAAAGAGATGTATTACGCAGAACTTGTACTGGCCTGGAATTTCCAAAGATGTAACAGGGTACTGCAGGACCTGTGAGCAGTGCCAAAAGGTAGGCAAGGCAGTAGACAAGGTGAGAGCTCCTTTGATGGCTTTACCTGTGATAAAGGAGCCATTTCAGAGGGTAGCTATGGATATTGTGGGGCCTCTGAGTACCCCAAGTTCCACAGGGAAAAGGTATATCCTAGTGGTAGTAGATTATGCTACAAGATACCCTGAGGCAATGGCTTTGTCCTCCATTGATGCTGAAAAGGTGGCAAATGCTTTGTTAGAGATTTTCAGCAGTGTAGGTTTCCCAAAGGAAATACTGACTGACAGAGGTGCCAATTTCATGTCAGACCTCCTGTCTTGTCTGTGGAAGTACTGTGGAGTGAAGCACCCAAAGACCACCCCCTACCATCCCCAGACTAATGGTCTTGTTGAGAGGTTAAACTCTACACTCAAGTCCATGCTACGGCCATTTGCAGACCAGTTTAAGAGGGAGTGGGACAAATATTTGTCCCATCTGTTTGCTTACAGAGGGGTTCCCCAGGAATCCACATTTTTTTCACCCTTTGAGTTGTTGTATGGGTGTAGGGTGAGGGGACCTCTAGATTTAATTTGAGATGAGTGGGAAGGTGAGTGTGAATCTCACAAGGAGTCTGTTGTGTCAAATGTCCTAAACCTCAGGACAAGGCTCAGTGAACTCATGGGCTTGGCCCAGGAGAACCTGGCAGAAGCCCAACAACAGAAAAAGGTCTGGTATGACTGGAAAACTCGAGCTAGAGAATATGCTGTAGGGCAGCAGGTAATGGTTCTCATCCCTGTCAGACACAACAAACTGAAAGCAGCTTGGGAGCGATCCTACAAGTTGGTAAGAAAGGTAAGTCATGTTAACTACATGGTAGAACTGCTAGGCAGGAGGCAGGGGCACAAATTGTACCATGTTAACATGATGAAACCTTACCATGATAGGGAGGCCCATGTGGTGATTAATTTGCAGTGGATTGTAGGAGGAGTCTGAGGGAGATCTGGTGACTAATCTCATCAGTGAGGCTCAGACTGACACCTCCGTGGAAGGGGTAGCAGTGTCCCAGCAGCTATCTCCTACCCAAGAAATCCGAGCAGTGTTACAGGAGTTTGGGGACATGTTCACTTGGAAACCAGGGTGCACCCACCTGGTGCAGCACCAGGTGGATACAGGACCCCAAAGGTCTATTAGGCAGGCCCCTTATAGGGTGTCTGAGAGAGTCAAACAGATGCTGAGGGAGAAGATACAGGAAATGTTGAAACTAGGGGTAATTCAAGAGTCAAACAGTCCCTAGGCCACCCCAGTGGAGCTGGTGCCAAAGAAAGATGGCAGCACCAGGGTCTGTGTAGACTACAGGAAATTAAATAGTCACATAGAATCAGATGCTTACCCCATGCCTAGGACAGATGAGGTCCTAGAGCAGCTGGGTGGGGCTAAGTATCGTACAACCATTGATCTTACAAAGGGTTACTGGCAGGTGCCCTTGACTCCCAGTACTAGAGAGAAGTCAACCTTTGTGACTCCTTTTCACTTGTATGAGTTCACAAAGATGCCCTTTGGGATGAAAAATGCCCCAGCAACTTTCCAGAGGCTGGTAGATCATATCATAGCAGGAACAGGAGGGTTTGCCCTTGCTTACCTAGATGATATTGCTGTCTACAGCCATTCCTGACAAGAGCACCTTCAGCATGTGGGGTAGATGCTGGGCAGACTACTGAGGTCAGGCTTGACCATTACGCCCAGCAAATGTCAGGTGGATATGGCAGAGGTCTCCTACCTGGGACATAGAGTGGGGAGTGGTAAGATCAGGTTAGAACCTGCCAAATTAGAAGTCATGCAGGCATGGCCTGCACCTGTTACCAAAAACCAGGTGAGGACTTTCATAGAGACAGCAGGGTACTACAGAAAGTTTGTCCCCAGTTACCATAGCTGCTCCCCTCACAGACCTGACTAGGAAGAACAGGCCAGATAAAGTAGTGTGGACCCCAGAATGTGAGCAGGCATTCCAGAAGCTTAAAGAAGATTTGGGAAGACCCCCTGTGTTAGCCAGTCCAGATTATAGCAAATCATTTGTTGTGCAGGTGGATGCTTCAAACCATGGGGTGAGGGCTGTACATAGCCAGATTTCTTCAGAGGAAGAAGAACACCCATTGTTTTATCTCAGTCGTAGGCTCCAACCCAGGGAGGAATGCTATGCAGCTGTAGAAAAGGAATGTCTAGTCATAGTGTGGGCACTGCAGAAACTTCAGCCTTATCTGTACGGATGACAATTCACTGCAGTTACAGACCACAATCCCCTAACATGGTTACACAGAGCCAGTCAGCAAAATGCCAAGTTGCTAAGATAGAGCCTAGGGTTGCAAACATATGATATGTCAGTGCAGCACCACAGTGGGATTAGCAATGCCAATGCAGATGGGCTCTCAAGACAGGGAATGGGGTAAAGTATACTCAGATAGACCTAACCCTCTCAAGCAATGTTTCTCAAATATCACTTGAAAAACTAGGTTGAGTTCTCCGGGGAGGGGGGGGGTATGTGAAAGCTGCCAGCCTAACTAGATAGGATTTTGTAGATTATTCTGTCATTTGTAAATATTAATGTAAGCCACATGCTTGTTCTCTTTCTTAAATGTTGAAAAATGTAACCACATTGTACTCTGCTGGAGGGAAATTGATAAGATCCGTTGCTTATTTTAAAACTGTCTCGCTATGTTAAACTCATTTAACATAGCGAGACACTAAAAAAAAGCAACGGAGATCTTGCTTTCTCCATTGCTTTTGCCCACAGTCATAATCAGAACTGCACATGCCAGACATCTGCGGAATGCAGGAGGCAGTAAACAGGCATTATACTATACATGCCATTATTTAAGAAAAGTAACAGTTTCTTTTCTTAAATAATGTCATTATAAAATAGCAATAAGCCATTCCTGTGTGTGGTTAATTCTGGTTTACCTAAGGGTAGCTTATGAATCTGATAATTTGGGCTTCACTTTTATGAATAAATCATGCTAACCATGGGTTAAATTAACATTACCACACACCCAGGCTTCAACCCTTTGTATAGTCCAAGATATATTGCTATAATATCACAGCACAAACAATTCCACAAGAAGTTCAGGCTCCAAACCTTTTTTAATAGTCCAGGATATATATGAAAGAATTGTTAAAATGCCACAGCACAAACAATTCCACAAGAAGTTAAACGCTTTCACTTAGGTTTATCCCAAGCTTCATCAGAACATGGAATAAAATCAATCAGCCACTTTTAAACAGATTCAAAAAATGCCAGCCAATAGTACCATCTCATGCATAATTAATTAAATAAATTCATCCCCCTGCATTATTTAAAGCATAGTAAAATATATGCTGTAGTAAACCCTTGTGTTAAAACAGTAGCAACCAAAATGAATGCACATATTATAGCAGCCCTAATAAAATACATGCTGTCATGAATCCTTATTTTGAAACAATAACAAACAAAATGAATGCATATACTCTTTCCTTTTCTAAAGTTTAGCTGCCCTTAATTTAAGGACACTGTTAATACTAACATGATCTAATACTAACATGATCATTCAGTCCCGTTTTTTTTTAGTTGAATCCAGCCTAAGCTGCCAGTATAGTTCTTTGTATTCTAAAAGGGCTTCCCACAGTCCACCCCTTATATCTGGTTTCACTTGTTCAAGTACAGAAAACTTGAAAACACAATTCTTACAGTCTTTCTTGTGTCCAAATAAAGCACGTCTTTTTTCTGGGAGATCTCATGCAAGTGTTCATATATTCTTCTTTTCAATGGTATCTCTCTCTTGCCTATATAAAAGCTAAGGCATGTCTGACAGACGCTAATGAACACAACCCCTTTGCTGTTGCAATTAAAATGCTCCTTAAATTTCATTTCAAACTTTCTGGATGGGATACTAATACTTTCCTGCTCTAGAATGTTATTACATTGTTGACAAAAACACACTTGTATGTTCCTCCTTTTCTGTGGGGTCTAACTGTACTTTTATCACTACCATGGTTTCCCAGCATTTCCTTTTAATTCATGTCTCTCTTTTTAATAAATGTTGGTACTGATGGAATAATTTTGCTGGTTTCACCATTTATAACCAAATGTTTCGAGTACTTCCTAATGATGCTCTCAATTTCACTGGAATAAAGTATGTGTGTGTGCGTGTGTGTGTGTGTGTGTGTGTGTGTGTGTGTGTGTGTGTGTGTGTGTGTGTGTGTGTGTGTGTATATATATATATATATATATATATATATATATATATATATATATATATATATATATATAAATGCCATTTCATAATTCAGCCCTTTATTTTCCAAATTATGATTACTTTGTGGTAAAGTTTTACCCAAAATTGGGTCATATTTTCCTTTCCTCCCTTGCTTCACTTCTTTCATCACTTGATTAATCAAGTTCTTGGGGTATCCTCTCTCTGAGAAGAACCCCTTCATCACCTTCATTTCCTCCAAGAAAACCTGATCCTCACTGCACATCCTTGATGCCCTAATTTTAATTGCCCCTTAATAATACCCTTCTTTTGATTATAGAGGTGCTCGCCCTCAAAATGTAAATAGGAGTTAAAGTGCATGGGTTTTCAGAAAATCTTGGAATGGAATTTCTTCTCTTCCCTAACCTTATATATGGTCACATCTAAATAAATAATTAATGAATTCTTGTGAAGTGTGCCAAGTAAATTTTAAAAAGGAAGTTGTAATCCCAGTATATTCCAAAAATTGATTTAACTGGGTTCCCGTCCCCTTCCAGAAGAGACAAATATTGTCTAAAAATCTGGTGTATAAGGAAATATAATTATTCCAAGGGGTTTCAAAAATGAACTTCCTCTCCCAATAATATAAAACTAGGTTTTCATACAGGGGGCACATGGGGCCCCCACAGCAACACCTTTCTCTTGTTTATAATATTCCCCTGCAAAACACATGAAATTAATTTTCAATGTTAATTCCATAAATTCAGTTAACAAGTTCCTCTGTTCATTAGTCAAATAACTTATTTCAGTCAAAAGGTCCTGAAACCATTCCATCCCCTCAAAATAAGAGATGTTGGGGAATAGTTCTATCACATCAATAATCATCATAAATACTTCATCTTCATATTTATCATAGGTGACTTTACTTAAAAAATCTCAGGAGTCCTTTGAAATATGTTTTAAAGATGTTGCATACCTTTTCAACATCGTATCTACATATTTAGCCAAGGGTTCCAGTTTGGAGCCCACTCCTGCCACTGTTGTTCTAAAAGGTGGCTTTTCCACATTTTTATGTGTCTTTGGGATTCCAAAGTGACAGAACAGTGGTTGAAATGTTGAAAAATAGAGGTTGCAGAGAAATTAAACCTGATAAAGGGGGTGGGGTGGTATTAATGGATGCCATTGATTATGAGACTAGGATGATGGAAATTTTAAATGCTGAATGCAAGTACAGTATTGTTTCTAGAAATGAAGTTTTTATAGCCTATTCTAAGGTGGACTATTTTATTAATGATAATTTTTTTCAGGGAATTATAGACAAAAACTTATTAGACTATTTAATAGTAACCAGGCCGAAGATCCCAGTAGTGTTTGGAATCCCAAAGACACATAAAAATGTGGAGAAGCCACTTTTTAGACCAATAGTGGCAGGAGCCACTAGTGGCGGACTATTCAACTAAAGCCTGAGTACCGGCTTTGTCCAAAGGTGGAGCATCCACCGATCTGGGAAATTATAGATTCAGCAGCCTAACTAGTCTGATCTGCAAGGCCATGGAACGGATTATCATGGACTTCATTAACAAGGACATTGGCAACCTCCTAACACTCAGTCCCACAAAGTTTGGCTTCATCAAGCGGAGGTCATGTCTGTTAAATATGGTCGACTTCTTTGAGACAGTGACCAAACCCATGGACAAGGGGAAGACAGTGCACACCTTCTACCTTGAACTGGCCAAAGCCTTCAACACTATTCCCCACTCGGGCATAATAGATAAAATCTCAACTAGGCATCAATCTGTATGTTACCAGATGGGTAGCTAACTGGCTCACTGATAGAACCCACCTAGTCAAAATAGGGGAAGCCACCTCAAGCAGTAGACCCATAACGAGTGGCATATCCCAGGGTTCGTTCTTGGGGACAATATTATTTGGGATATACTTTTCTGAGATGCAGGCAAAAAACAGTGGACTATGGCTGACCAAGTTTGCAGATGACTGCAGGCTAGGTGCTGTCATCAATTCCCCTAGTGATGTGGACATCCTCCAAGAGGGTCTCACCCAAACAAATGACTGGTGCCAGAAACATGGCCTCAAGCTGAATACCAAAAAATGCATCATCATCCCCTTTGGGGAGGGTGACGTCCCCGCAAATGATCACATTAATAACACTGTCCTAAGCACACAATCAGTTGTGAGGGATTTTGGCACCCAAGTTGATAGCAACCTGACTTTTGACCACCATGTTACTTCTGTTGTACAGAAAGCTTTCTACATGGCCCACCTCATAAGTAAGGGTATCTCATCCAGGGACAAGGAGGTCATAACATCCCTGTACTCTTCCCTTATAAGGCCCATTATTGAGTACAATGCCCCATTTGGCATGTACCTCGCAAAGAACATACAGCAGCTGGAGAGATCACAGAGGTTCCTCACTGGAAGAATCCAGGGCCTCAAAAATTTACCATACACAGATAGGCTAAAAGCCCTATCCCTCTACTCAGTTTCATATGGACTCCTCAGAGGTTATCTCTATCTGGCACACAAGGCGATCCTTGGACCCTGTCTTGATGGGACTGCTGCACATCCGCAAGTCAAGCTCCACTTGAGTAACCCACATGAGTGGCCTCAACCTAGTCTGAGACATCAGTAGGACTTATTGGCAGGACAGATTTGTGTCCCAGAGACTCCCCCATCTGTGGAAAAGACTCCCTGTCCACGTCAAGCACAGTACCTATTTACTCCCTTTTAAGCACAACCTGGATAACTGGATGGGAAACTGAAAATACATCCCTGGGATTCCACCCGTGTCCCTGCTGGACAGGGGCATCAGGTGCTGACTTGTCTAAACATGGGGTAAACTTTTGGCTAGGCTTATAAGGGCTTCAGGGCCAATAGCCTAGTAACTTCCTATGATACTATGAGCCACCTGTTAAGAAACAGTCCAAAGATATGTGCAAACATTCATGAAGAATGTGAAACCTATGAACTCCAGTAGGCAACTGTAAAACCTAGTGAGTACAAGACAGGTCATTAACATGCATGCAACTAGTAATTCACTAATAATGTTACTCATTAGCAAAAATATGTGCTCCAAACTGGTGTTTCTGAAATCAAATGGGCACAGATAAGTGCATGACATGGCAGTTTCAATGGATGAGCCAGAGGGCTTTGCGGGGCTTTGACATGGGAAGCAAGTGTTGAACTGGCCAGTACTTCAGAATGGACAAATGCAAGTGGACTGACCTGTACACTGAACTGGACCTCTAGTATATACTGCTGATGAGCATCATTTGAGATGTGTGTTACTATGCATTCATGAGTAATTCTGTTGAAAATCTTTCTTTCATAGGAAACTGCACAGCTCTCATATCTCTCAACGGTCCAGATTTTTGCCACATATTTTTGGCCCACTCCTCATAAAAATCTGTGGTTTTCTGGTAAATCACTGAGTATTGAAGTTACTAAATTATGACACATATTCGAGTTTCAGACGTCATATCCTTCAGAAAATGCATAGGTTCATAGGTTCATAGATTAGTACTAAGCTAACTGCCCTTGCGAGCCATTTTAAGCTTAGACAATTATCCCTTGTGAGACTCAAACCCCGCACCTTGTGTTTGTAAGGCAAACACCTTAACCATTAGGCCACCCTCCCAACCCCCAAGAAAAGACCTCTGCCAGTCTCGATCCCCAGACCATTGACACAATAGACTGCATGAATTACCACTAAGCCACAGCAGATATAAATTAACAGTCACTGCAAGGCTTGAACCCAGGACGCTACACACCATAGACAACATAAATGACCACTAAGCCATGACAGATATACACAAATTCTGTTTTTCTAACAACTTTTTAAGTTTATAGGAGCAATAGTTAAAATCTATCCCTATTTTTGGGCCCTTTGTTCCCCTCATAATTTTAGGCTTTGTCCAGATTTTTTGTACTAAGAGGTTAAGAGGTATGACTAGCTCATGGTTCTTTGATAGAGCAAAGTCTTTAAGAGGCCCTTGTATATGTTTCTGTGGTTTACCAAGGCCTATTTGATTGATTCCTATATTAATTTTATATGAAACTTTTGATGTCTAATACCAAGACTTTTGATTCTGTAATCTTTATATTAAAATGAAACCACAATAACTGGTAGAAGGAAACTATCAGTTTTATTGGACTAAAATAAATGTGTTATGCTTTTATATTGTATGTACAGAGACTATAAATGTTAGTGCTTGATAGATAAGATTATCTTAACAGAAAATTATTTACAAGCTGTGTAGGAGGGCAAACTCCTTCTGTTGTAATAACATGTAGTGTGACTGATAGTATACAAATGGGTAAAAGGAGTAATAACTTCTAGCTGGGACTGTTTTTTTTTTTTTTAACAGGTTTTGGTTATTTTTTTAAAAAAATCCTTGTTTATTGTATGTGGTAAACAGTGTGCCAAATTCCAGGAAGTTGTGTCTGAAAATTGAAATAACTGGACATTATCTGTATATAGCTGCACAGAGATATAACTGGTTCTGAAGCTTCATGGAGTGCATAGCAAAAAGAAGCCTTTTGCATTTAAGAAAAAAAATTCTGTATTGTTAAAATTTTACAGTTCTGTGCCCTAAGCATTGCCATGCCCCTCATTGAAATAAACAATCTTGGTATGTTTCTTTCTTCTCTATTTAGCAAACAAGTACCTACCTAGTTTTAATGCTTTAGGTATTAGAATTTTTTTCTCTAGTCTTTAGGTCTTCATTTGTTGTAATGTAATTGTTATAATGAAAAAAATCAGTCCACTGTCCAATCAGTTAACCCTGTTCAGATAGGTAGTGGTTGCTTCTGTTCTTTCAGGTTAATTGCAATCAAAACCTTCAGATAGCAGAGTGCATGTCATGAACTTCCAAGATAGCAGAGTGCATACCATGAACCCCCAAGATAGCAGAGTGCATGCCATGAACTCCCAAGATAGCAGAGTGCATGCCGTGAACTCCCAAGATAGCAGAGTGCATGCTGTGAACTTCCAAGATAGCAGAGTGCATGCCGTGAGCTCCCAAGATAGCAGAGTGCATGCCGTGAACTCCCAAGATAGCAGAGTGCATGCCATGAACTCCCAAGATAGCAGAGTGCATACAGTGAACTCCCAAGACAGCAGAGTGCATGCCATAAACTCCCCGATTGATAGTATAATATACCTGGAGATGTTTTAGAACTCTTCCAAAAATGACATTGTCCTGCATGCTAGACCCTTGAGAAAATCTTACTGACCTGGGTATGGTGCTGACAAGTACCACATGAATTTCTCTGAGGGGTTTACTTCATAAAGGTATAAACTCTAGTATTGTATCATGTGATAATGAGTAATTCTTTGTAGCAGAGTGGTTGGGAGGATGTTACTCTGAAGACACTGTATCCCTTTCCCTGAGATATTGCATCCTTGGGGTGGTTATAAAGTGAATTGGGTAACTCTCTTTACATGGTAAATATTAGAGGTAAAACTATCAAAAAAAAAAAGAAAGAAAGAAAGAAAGAAAAACACTTTATTTTGCAAGCTCAAAGTAATGCCCTCTTGGACATTTTACCTCCTTGAAACAGTCAATAAAGATTTATTTTTTAATGGCTCAAATCTATACCTCCTGGATAAAAATGATTTCTATATAGTATTTCAGGCTCAAAAATATGGAAGTGAAAAGAAAATAACTAGTAGAAACATACTCAGTAATTAACAAACAGATCTACTGTAACAATGAGACAAAACCCTGAAACTGTCCCCTACCCAAATATGTACCCAATGATTGTAGCAAACACTGTTTTGCATCTCATTTCCCTGTTTTGTTATTTTTAGATAGACTGTTGACATCTAAACGGTATTGTTCTTTCATATGTAACTAGCACAAGAGAAGTGCATGTACAGTACAGCCGGTACTGAAAAACATTATTCTAATTTATGCAAACTACAATCTAAGTAGAATCACCCCTGCCTTTCAAAATGCAGTATGTCACAAAAACGTAGATAACAGAGGTCAAATGATAAGGCATATCGTGGCAATAAAACAAGAAAAGATTCCATAAAGATCCAAAAAACAAACAAAACAAAACAAATAAAACCGGGCTGTGTAAGTCCACCCCAAGCATATAACACACACACACACACACACACACACACACACACACACACACACACACACACACACACACACACACACACACACACACACACACACACACATATATATATATATATATATATATATATATATATACACACACACACACACACACACACACACACACACACACACACACACACACACACACACACACACACACATGCATACATTACATACATACAATTTATATGTATATATATATATATATGTATGTGTATGTGAGTAAGGACTTTAACAACATTCATTCCTCGGATGCCCCTGTTGTGAAGAATTATATACTGTTTTATCATTGCCAAATGCTAGATATGAAATTAATGCTATTTTTAGATACATTAAGAAATAGTAAATGTGTGTAAACTCGCCAATTAAATATTTAGTGAATGTAGAATAAATTGCAACACACATGATGACAAAAGTCACCCTTGAGGTAAATGACCTTCAGTCTGATGAATGCTATTTAGTTTCCTTATTCATGCTATCTACTTGTCAAATGGCAAGACAGCAACTTAAAATGGGATTTGTCGACATCTGAGCAGCACAGGAAGACCTGGGACTACTGATATAAATTTTAATATGGAAAAAATAGGCTGCATATATGTAGGTAAAACTGACAAAACTGTAAAGTGTACAAACTAACATATAAACATTTTTGAAGGCATGACA
Organism: Protopterus annectens; assembly: GCF_019279795.1. Lineage (NCBI taxonomy): Eukaryota > Metazoa > Chordata > Ceratodontiformes > Protopteridae > Protopterus > Protopterus annectens. Next base: position 1,241,519,254 of record NC_056729.1, read on the forward strand.
TGCAGCCAAAGGGACTGCAAATCAGACTCCACAAAACTCAGAAATAATGATTTAGTGAACCAAAGAACATTATGGTCTTTAATTGAACCACTCTAGTTTCAAAAAAATGAAGGGACATAATTGCTAGCTATGTTCCCTATTGCCCTGACTCTACATGAACTCCTAATTTCTATGTGGGTTTCACTGGGGGCTGTAATTTCCTTCCAGATGATGACAGCAATAAAAAGAGAATGTGTGGGGAGTGTTTATACAAGTCTGAACATATCGCTGGCCATGCAGGTGGGTGAAGTCGAAGGGATCCTGTGGGAAATAAGGGCCATTTTTTTAGGAATACTGTATACTTTCCTGGACTTGAATTGAAGCTAACCCTGCCTTGAATATATGTGAAGAACTATTTGTGAGGAATTCCCTTAACAGATATAAAAAAGCAAACCTGCAATTGTCTTTATTTTCTTTTCACAGCTTTTCTTAAATAAAGTCAATGTTTCATAAGATACTTTATGGGTGATGAAAATTCTTTAAAGTGGTAGCTGATAGAATTGTAAATGGGAAATACTTCTTCCTCTTATGGTGGATGTTTCTGACATATGTATAATTGTATCCGTAATGTATATGTATTCATTGCAAAATACTGCTTTTAAGTAGATTCCAGTGGATAATGCACACACTGCCTTTGTTACAGGAGATGAATAAGTCATTTCAGGGTAGATCAATGAATATGATGGATAAAACAACATAGGAAAATGCAATTGTGTAGCTAACCTACCATGGTTTACCATCAAAAGCACGACAGTAACATGCTTGACAGCCACCTCCTCGACCATGGTAGGAGCGACTGTCGGAATGTTGACGTTCATTTGTACATCCATTTAGAAGGTCGTACATGGGCTGGGAGTTACAGCATGTATGTCAATGGGAGAGTTCCACCTTAAGGTCGACAGAATTTGTTGACATTGCTGCGTCAATCATTCAACCTACTTCATATTCATGAGTCGACGTTATTTTTTGCGGAAATCACAGGTTTGTAGACATGATTTTCATCCTTTTGATAATAAACCAACTTACCATAATGGCGGGTGTTCTAATAGTTCATTGTTGCAGCAATTCCAGTCTTAAGTCTTTGAGTCTATGCAACTAAAATCTGAGTTTTCTGTGGAAATCCAAGCAATGAAGAATTTGTTCTCCTTTATTTTGGGGTTAGAATAAAAAGAAAGTAGCTGAATTGTTTGGTTAAGGATAAAATTCAGATACTACCATTGGCACAAAGGAAAGATTGATTCCTCCTGCCCTTATGAACGACCAAAAAAGAATGAATATGTATAAGTGACTTTAATTCAGATAGCCTTCTAGCAGAGATTAAAGCTACAAAAAAAGTTGCCTTCCAGGTTAAGAATTTTAGAGAACATCTGTCTTCTGTTTCAAAGGGATATTGGCTTAACTTTTCTAATATGTCATTTAAATCCCAAAGTGAAGCCACACTTTTCTTTGGTGGACTAATATACAAAGACTCTTAAGAAACTGCCTGAAATGGAAAAGAGTAGATCCACTACTTAACAGTCTGAAATGGCTGAAAGATGCAACTTTATATAACTATATTCTAATCCACGATTAAATAATTCACACAGGTAATTCAGCACCAGTAGTGGCACTGCTTTTAATGAGTCATTTGGCATTAAAAAGAATATATTTCCATTTAGATAAATAAGATTTTCTAGGAGCAGGTTTTCTTGCCTTCTTAAATACCTGTAGCATTTCCTCAGAAAAAGAGAAATCAACAACTTCATTCAAACTGTTAGATTTAAGGTATGAAGATTTGGATGACTCAATGATCCCTTGCCCTGTGTAACATGTGCATCCTGTGTAGCAGTTTCTGGTGATTACCCTTAGCCAGTTTGCATTAGAAGGGAGTGTGATGTTATGAGGTATTGCCAGCTATGCCAGGAGAAGTAGAGCAGATGTGTAACATATGCTAGCACAGCTAGCTAGAATTTTGTAAAGAATTATATGTCATTTGTACATCAAACTGATTTGTACAGATGCTTGTGTTGAAAAATGTATGTGTGAAGTTGCTTTTGTTAAACATGTAGCAACAGTGTGTCCTGCTGGACAGAGTAGAAATATACCTTTATATCAGACTGTACTGCTGTAACTGAGGAAATGTATATATGTTAACAGAGAATACTGGAAGAGAAGAGGTTAATCTCAGTCCAGCTAACTTTGAAAAATCATGTAAAATTAAATTACAAATTTAGGCCATAAAGATTCTATCTTACAGTTTTGATTGCAGCCATATTCAAAATATTTTGGAAAACAAGTACTAGGAAGCCTTATGTATTGTCAGTAGCAGTGAATTAATTGCTACTCTCGAAGAGTGGAAGTGTTTTATTGTTTTATGACTTCCAGAAGCTGCAACAGATCTTTGTAAAGCTCTATGTGTGTGTATTATTGACATATATGTGCAAGATCTGGCGTCAGTTGCTAGGAAAGAGGTTAGTATGGGAACCAGAAGTCAGATGACCAAATGTGTGTGATGTCATTCTCTAATCCAGGGATACAATAATGTTTTACTACTAGAGACTGAAATGTCAGAGCACTCTGTTTTTGGAACATGTCATAGAAGAATCTCTCACCCACTTCATCTTGCCTTGCTCTAGTAAGTAAACTAGGGAATATCAATTCTTTAGATCAGTCAGGAAAATATAGTGAAATTAGTTAAGAACTGTTTTTCTGCACCTGTGTGAATCTATTCATCTGTAATATTTTAATATGTCCTGTAACTGAAACTCTGTTATTTATTGTAGATAGGTATTCTGTATTTTCATGTTCTTTTACTACTTATTGCTAAATATATTTAAACTTTTAATTGTAGTGGGTCCTTTAGAAAATGTTTTAAAATTTGAGAGTACTTATACATATTTGGTGACTCTTTAGACACTCCTGAAAACCTTACTGCATTGATCATACACTATCATTTGTATTAATATTAATTTCACTCATAATTGGGTACCCTTGTAATAGCCTCAGAGTAGCTGGCTTTGAAGTGTCTGCTGGCAGCATAACTACCTTATGGTCTGGGCAGAAGGGGGCATAGCTAGTAAATCTGTACCAGCCTTTCCCAGGTATATGTGTGTGTGTGTGTGTGTGTGTGTGTGTGTGTGTGTGTGTGTGTGTGTGTGTGTGCAAATCAAATCTCTAAGAGTGTGTGTGTCAGCTGCTTGGAGCATGGACACAAAGCACTGGTTTCACAGAGAGGGTGCTGGAGGATTTGGCTTGGACACTTGGCTGAAGACAAAACTCTACAGCTGTGCCAGTGAGGAGTCTCAATGGGGGCCCTGGAGAGAGAAAGAGAAATCCAGACCCCGGACTGAGTGTGTTCCCTGTGTGCTCTTAAGGGAAACTGTGGTTTATGCAGAGAGCTGCATCTGGAAATAATGTGTATCTATTTTTGTTCCAAGTGAATGTCCCTCTTCAGTGTCAGTGGTGAGGATTCAGGCTCCTTGATTACTGGCCCAGGGAGAACCATTGTTGTTTGGACTAAAAGGTGTTCACTAAGAGTATCTTTTTGAAGGTGCTTCCTTATCTTCTGAAGAAATATCCCTGCCTAGTAAATGGAAAAGGCATTTGTCTTCCATGCATTTTTGCAAGGAGTCCTAGAGCAGAACTATTTTAGTTTGTTGTGTTTGGATGCAAAAAGATCAATTTGAACTGTTTTCAGTAGACCTCTCAGCATGCCATCCACTCATGAGGATCTGTCCTAGATCTGCTCTAGGTGACTTAAAATAAAATTAACTTTTTTGTTTCTTTACAATCTGAAGGAATGTTAACTACCTGATGGAATATATTAGACTTAATGACTAAATCTCAGGCTAACATGGACAGGCTGCAAAGGGGGGATCTTCCCCACCCCCCCGGATGTTTATATATCATAACACAAGTGGTAAAGGGGTAAACTTATAATGTGCTTCCAAACATACAGTCTTAAAAGTGGTCTGTGGTTCTTTTAAATGGGAATGTGGAGACAAGCATCCTTTATGTCTAGAGTGATGATCAAATCTGCTTGTGGTTTGTGGAGAGAGAGAGAGGAGGGGAAACAAGATTTGAAGAGTTAACATTTTTAATTTTGGAACATGCATGGAAGTGTTTGATCTGGAGAAATCTTGTATGAGTCTCCATGTGTCCTTTTTTCTGGGTACTAGGAAAAAGTCTTTAATAAAAGCATTTCCCTTGTTGAGCTACAGTAACTGGTTCTTTAATCTAGTGAAAAAGTAAATCTGAATGGATTAGAGTAATGAGGTGTTGTTGGTCTTTGGGAATCTGAGGTATTCATGGGGGTATAAGAAGGGATGCTCATTGTTGTTTTGTAACCATTGTTATGATGTCTAGCATCTAAGAGCCTGTTGTGATAGATTACCAGAGTGGAAGGGAAAGAGAGGGAAGTTTCCAGCAATTTTCTGAGAAAGTAGGCTAGGGTTGGGGGGTGGATAGTGGGATTTGGCAATGATAGCCAGAACTTGTTTCTTTATGAACTAGATTCTTGTGATTCATTAGATATTTGGGAAACTCCATGCCATTTATTTTTAAACTGATACTTTCTGGATGTTTCTTGTCTGGATTTTAGGTGGCTAAAGGAGTCCTGGATTAGCTGGATAATTTCTTTGAAACTAAAGAACTGGAGGCAGAAAAGGTTTTTTTTTTACACTTTGCAAAAACTGTTCTTTTTCATTCAACTTTTTGAAACTTCTGAAGAAAAATGTTCAAATACTAAGTCTTTATCTAAGGGAACATTTAATAAGTGTAGTTTAACCTCTTCTGGAAAGAGCTGAAGCCGTACCCAACCATGTCTCCTTATGACACAGCCAGTGGAAGCTACCCTTGAAGCACCATCCACAGCATCATAACTACCCTTAACTGCATGCTTAACTACCTGTGTGGCTGAATGAAGCATATCCAGGAGGTCAGCCCTAACATCACCATTGTAATCTATGGCCTCTCATCTCCTCACAAGCCTCAATTAGGCTGGATTAAGGCAATGAGCTATTAGCAAGCTGCTCACTATTGTCCAGGGTTTGTTTCTCTTAGCCTATTGTTTGACTATGAAAACGTAATTTAACCAGACAGTGCTCTGGGGCAATTGGGAAAATGGGCTAGGCTTTTTAATGATCTCTTGGACCATTGTCCTGATAAATACATCTGATATGCAGATAATGAAATGCATTAATGTATAAATAAGAAAAGTGCTTGACTACCATAAAAAATTGTCTCATTAACTATATGAGCAGATTCTTCTAGATAGTAAAGTTTATTTCTATTTTGTCCCCACTTCAAATCAGTTATTCCTATATCCATTCTATGAGTTTATTTCAATTAAGTGCACTGAGTTTTATTATTTGGTTATGTGTTGCTCAGGTTTACTAAAATAATTTACTGAAAATAAATGTACCCAGTCAGGGAGTTTGAGAAATCCCACATATCATTTGCTTGAGGAAGATCAGGTTGGAGTCTTCGGAAACAAGAAAGGAATCTATAATGTAAATGTATTCGATCAGAAGGATTGATTCTGAGACCATTTTTATTTTTTTAGTCTAAATGTTCCAAGTGTCTGTGTAATCTCATAGTAGGGAAACAAACTGAAAACTGATTAAACCATGTAAGTCTGTAGTTAGCAGAGAGAATTAAGGCTGTGGGCAGCTTCTTATAGTCCAGGGTTTAAGCATCTCAGCCTTTGTTTGCCTATGTTTTAAATCTCAGAAATTCATTTTACCCAGGCATTGTCCATGGTTCACCTTAGAAAAAGGATGCTTACCCAGTGAGCTAACCTGGTTAGCAAATTAAAAGCAAAAAACTCAAGGCTTTTATGAGCCATATATGTACAACACTGTTCCTAGCTAAAACAAACTGAGCAGAACAGTTTGGGTTGTCATTCATTTAATGATCAAATAGTGATTAAGGAAGCTTTATCCACTTACACATGGGTAGTCTGACCTCCTACACTTGGCACTGAAGCAACCACCATCACGAAACTTCCAATAAGTAAGATCACGGAGATGTAAATGATTGATCTACAAAGAGAAGAACAAACCATAAAATTATTCAATATGTTTTAAGCATGACTAATTAAACCAAGAAACACAAAACTTCAACATAGAAAACATTAATTTAAGTGGTTAATGACCCCAGATTATGACTGGCCAATTATATTCTAAGAAGTGCCATAAAAATCCACTGTAAACTGTTATGGGAAAGCTTGTGTTCTATAATAGAGACTTTGAACATACTATTGTCAGTTGAATCATTTGAGTTACTATAGTTTAGCAAGGAACTTCTGTAAATGATTAATCATAAAGCTGTCCTGAGGACAAATAAAATCAGATATAGTATACGGTAGTCATCTGCAAATAGAGTCACTGGTTTCAACCACTCCCTCTGTCTTTTGTTCATGCTGTGGGAGCTATTTCGGCACCATACTAGCCTTCCTCTGCCACTCCTAAAAGATGATGTGTATCTAGAATGATGTTCCTGTATATTAGAGAATGGAAAATAAACACTTTTAAGGGAAAGCAAACAGTAGGGAAGGCTGGTTTCATTAGCTGATGTAGAGGTAAGTGTTGGGGAGTGTAGTGGCCTGGTAGTGTTAGGGGTTGCAAGAGTGTGTGTAGGTGAGGGGCTGTTCATGTGAGTGCATGTGTGAGTGTGTGTGTCTGCCTAAGATGCAGCAATAAGTGGGGTTAGTGAGGGTTTAGGGGAGGTGTGTGTGTGTGTGTGTCTCTGTGTGTAGTGTGTAGTGTGCATGGGCACATAGGTGGAGGTTTTTTTTTGTGTGTGTGTGTGTGTGTAAATGGATAGATGAATGTGTGCATGTGTGTGTGTGTGTGTGTGTGTGTGTGTGTGTGTGTGTGTAAATGGATAGATGAATGTGTGCATGTGTGTGTGTGTGTGTGTGTGTGTGTGTGTGTGTGTGTGTGTGTGTGTGCGTGTGTGAATGGATGAATGTGTGCATGTGTGCGTGTGTGTGTGGGGGAGGGGTGAGATGGGGTGCCTGTCATACTTCTACACACCACCAGACTAATAGGAAAAGCCTGCAACGTTGGGTTGGAGGGCCACTAGCCACCAGGGATAACCTTATTGAATCCTGTCAGGGGAACACTAGACTGCAGGGATAACCCTACAGATGTTGATTGGGTTAATGCTAGTCACCAGGGATAACTTCTCATGCTATACCTTTAATTAATTTAAAAGAAAAAATACAGTGAGCTGCAGGGTACCACTAAATACCAGGAATACAATTAGTCTGCCTTTAATGCACTAAGAGGGCTTCCAACCCTGTACCTTCAGAAGGAGGAGATTAGCCCTCTGCACCACCACTAGACACAAAGAACACAATGTTAAAAAAATATAAGACTTAACAAAAAAAAAAGCAAATATAAAGAGGGGGTAAAATTACTCAAAGCCTGCACCCTTTCCACAGTAAACCTTGGCACTGACTCACTGTCTAAACTGATATGTTATTTTTTAGAACATAGATTGAGTACGTTGACCATTATTCCATGATGCAACAGTTTTTAATTTATGAGGAATAAGGGTAGGGAAGAGTAGGCATACCTCTCTTCCTCACAGTGCAAGGCAGGACAAAATCAGGGATGGATTTTAATTTAGCATTCTGCAAACTTATAAAGATGTGAGGCTCACAGATTGTGCTCTACCATTGATTTACTGAAGGATATGAAGAGTGAAAGTCTAATCTGTAGCACTAATGACAGATTGAAATCACCCATAATTACTGAAAGTAAGAAAGAGGAGTCACTGTGCACATTCTGACAACAAAGGTACGTGTATGGTGTGTGTGTGTGTGTGTGTGTGTGTGTGTGTGTGTGTGTGTGTGTGCGTGCGTGCGTGTGTGTGTGTGTGTGTGTGTGTGTGTGTGTGTGTGTGTGTGTGTGTGTGTGCGTGTGTGTGTGTGTGTGTGTGTGTGTGACTGTGTGTGTGTGTGTGTGTGTGTGTGTGTGTGTGTGTGTGTGTGTGTGTGTGTGTGTGTGTGTGTGTTTGAATGTGTGTATCGTGTGTGGAAGAGTAAATGGAAGTATGCTTATGCAAGAATTATGTGGTCACTGCCACTGTTTTGTACCGAACTTCCTGCAGTACTGAAGAAATTGCTGACCTGCACTTGCAGTATTTAACAGTGACTCATAGACATGCAAAATAGCCAATAATTAGGTCTTTCTTCACTGCAGCTAATGTGTTTCTGAATTACAAAATACCACATCATAGAAACAGGGTCTTTTTACCACAGCCATTAATGCAAGCTGTGGGGGTTGTTTCTGAATCTCTGTGCTTGTCTTTGTTTTTGGTTTTATGTTTTTTTTTGTATGGTATTCTTTCCAAGTTAATTTAAACAGTACCCCTGAAATATATGCTTTAGTGGCTGCCCAAACATATGTAAATGGGGAGAGTGGAGTAGAATTAATGTTCCAAAAGTCTTCAATTGCAGTTTTTATTTCACTATAGTATGACTTAAAAATCCTCTTATTAAAAAAAAAAAAGTTTCTTATAGGTTCATAGGATCATGGGATGTTACTAGGTTAATGACCTAGGGCCTTTACAAGCCTAGCCATGTTAAAACCTATGTACCCCAATTGAACATAGTTCATAGGTTCATAGGTTCCCATCCATTGGTCAAGATTCCTCTTGAACAAGACCAGTCTCTTAGATGGTTATTGTCAGCAGAGCAATTATAGGTTCATAGGTTCACAGGTGTTTACTAGGCTAACGACCACAAGGGCCTTTTTAAGCCTAGCCATGCATTCCCAAATGTCTGACAAGTTTTGATACCTTTAATAAGTGTACGCATGGGCCTGGGTGATGAACCACTTACAGGTTACCTGTTTGCATCAGAGACATAGGTGCCAAACCAGGGATGAATTTCCGGTTTCCCATCCAATTGTCCAAGTTGCACTTGAATTGGATTAGGGAGGAACTCTGCTTCACATGGATGGGGAGCCTATTCCATAGACAGGGTAGTCTCTGGGATACATATCTATCTCTCCAGCAGGTCCTATTTATATCACAGGCAAGGTTTACATCTTTAGAATGGGTAATTCTGGTCCTGCTTGTTTTGTGAATATGCAGGAGGTCCATCAGAGTGGTTTCTGACAATGCCCTATATGCCAGGCATAGATTTCCTCTCCAAAGCCTGTAGGAGACAGAATACAGGAATAGGACCTTGAGGCGGTCTTCATAGGACATATTACTTAACGCCCTGTATTCTTTTAGTGAGGAACCTCTGTGAATGTTCCAGTGGTTGGATATGCCTGGTTAGGTACATACCAAATGGGGCATTGTACTCAATGACAGGTCTGATGAATGCCGAATACAGTGGAACAATGACTTCCTTGGACTTAGATGCCATACCTCTGTTTATAAGTTGTGCAACATAGAATGATTTCCTCACTACTGTACACATATGATGGTCAAAGGCTAGATTACTACCTATGTGTATCCGCAAGACACTGACTACTGGGTCAACTCTAAGGGGTGTGTTGTCAATATGATAGTTACCCGGGATGAATGACTTCCCAAAGGATACTATTATGCATTTCTTGGCATTTAGTTTTAGTCTATGACTCTAACACCAGTTGTTTGTTTGTATCAGCCCCTCCTGGAGAACAGTTGTGTCAGTGTGACATTCAATGACAGCTCCTAATTTGCAATCATCTGCAAATTTATACAGTCAAAGAGCACTGGCATTGGCCTTAATCTCTGAGAAGTAAATGCCAAAAAAGAGTGGTCCAAGGACTGATTCCTGAGGGACTCCACTTGTGTGACTGCCCTCTTTGTAGAGGTGGATTCTCCAATTCTAACTTCCTGAGTCCTATCTGTGAGCCATTTGGCTATCTACCGGGTGACATACAGGTTTGTACCTAACCTCTTGAGTTTGTCAACAAGGCCCGAGTGGGGTATTGTGTCAAATGCCTTGGCCAGGTCAAGGTAGACAGTGTGAATGATTTTGCCCACATCCATTGCTTTGGTGACCTTCTCAAAGAAGTCTACAAGGTTGAGTAGGCATGATCTGCCCTTGACAAAACCAAACTGGGTTAGGTCCAGTGTCTGGAGGTTTACTATATCTCTATTGATCATCTCAATGATAATTCTTTCCATGGCTTTACATATAAGACTAGTGAGATTTATGAGTCTGTAGTTTCCAGGGTCTGTAGATGGCCCACCTTTTTGCAGAGGAATTACTGTTGCGTTTCTCAATGCATGAGGCATGAAGCCTGTTTGAAGGCTACAGTTAAATAGTAATTCCAGAGACCCCGATAGGTCATGTTTCATGCTATTTAGAAGGCATCCTGGGATATTGTCTGGGCCCATTAATGCAGTCTTCTTGGTCTTAGAGAGAGCATTAAGGACCTGTTCCCTAGTGACAGTAGGGGAAGTTATATTTGATGATATTTCCTGAGGGAAGGTTGAGGGGAGAGAGGAGTAAAGTTGGAGCTGAATTTATCAGCCAGGAGGTTTGCTATATCTTCTGGCTCAGCATAGGTGGCTCCATTTAATGAGCTCTGCACACAATTGCGTATTGCCTTTGAGGTTACAGACATAGCTAAAAAATGCTTTGTGATTGTCCTTGGCCTGGGAGACCAAACTTAGCTCAAATTTAACTTTGGTAGACGTTGTTTGTCCTCTGAGTTGTTTGTTTAGTTTAATGAGAGTGCTTTTATCCTGCTGGGTGCTGCACCTCCTCATTTTTGCCATGATTTTCTTCCTCCTGTTTTACATCTGACTGATTTTGTGATTCCACCAGGGTTGCTTGTTTTTTGAGTTAGTTCTGTACTTCTTCCTGGTGAGTACAGCTACTTGCTGCCTCTATGCACCTATTAACAAGCTTGTACAGGGTTTCTGCGAACAGTTCTGCATAGGTAGAAGTGTTTTCAGGGTTTATAGGAGCTTGACATTTTGCCAGGTTCTCACTTAATAGTTGGAGGTTAGCCTTTGAATAGTTCCTGAATATTCCCAGTTTAACTGGGGGTCCAGGTTTTTTTTAATTCAAAGGAGACCATTTTGTAGTCTGACCTTACTAGGGAAGGCATTACAGTAGGGGTCAATGAAGCACTCTTCCATATTAGTGAGGACCTGATCCAGTATGTTTGTACCCCTGGTTGGTGTATTGACTATCTGGTCCAGGGAGTTTGTGTTTACACAATCCAGGAATGTTTGTGCATATATGTTTGATGTATTAATAGTGTGGTAATTAAAGTCACCCATGAATATGGTATTGGGTATTCTGTGATCAGCACCAACTACTCTGTCCATGAGGGACATAGGTGCCACCCAGAGGGTGAATTTATGGTCACCCATCCAATTGTCAAGGTTGTGCTTAAATAGGGTCATTGAGGAGCTCTGCTTCACGTGAAGTGGGAGCTTATTCCAGAGGAGTGGCAATCTTTGGGAGATATATCTGTCAATCCAACATGTTTTGTTAATGTCACAGGCTAAGCTGAGATTCCTGGAGGGAGTGACTCTTGTCCCATTTGATTTGCGGATGTGTAGCATTTCCATTAGGGCAAAGTCAGAGACTGCTCTGTAGGCCAGGTACAGGTCGCCTCTCAGCAGCCTGTATGATACAGAGTACAGTGACAGGGCTTTCAGTCTTTTCATGTAAGTCATGTTTTAGGTCCTGCAGTCTTTTGGTTAGAAACCTCTGTGGTCTCTCCAGTTGTTATAAGTATCTGGTGAGATACATACAGAAGGGAGCATTGTATTTAATTAGTGGCCTGATAAGGGTTGAGTACAGCAAAGTTATAACCTCCTTATCCTGGATGCGATGCCCTTATTTATGAGATGTGCAATGTAGAAGGCTTTCCGTTTTCCTTACCACTATGGACACATGGTGATTGAAGTTTAGATTGCTATCAACCTGTTTTCCCAAGTCTTGCACCACTGTCTTTGAGCTACTTCTTTGCCAGAGGAGATAATGAGGCTTTTTTTTTGCATTTAGTTTTAGTCCATGACTTTGAGTCAGCCACTTCTGCAATATGTTTACATCATTGGGGGACTCAATGATGCGCCCAGTTTGCAGTCATCTGCAAACTTGGTAAACCATAGGCCATCTGCTTTCAACTGGACCTCAGAGAAATAGATTCCAAACAGTAGAGGGCCCAGCACAGATCCTTATGGTAGCCCACTGGTAGCTGGTCTATTGGTGGAGGGGGACTCTACAAATTTGACAGTGTGCATTCTGTCATTGAGCCAGTTGGCTATCCATCTAGTGACATATGGGTTAATCCCCAGCTGTGAGATTTTCTCAATGATCCCTGAGTGGAGGATTGTGTCAAAAGCCTTGGCTAAATCAGGATAGGTGGTATGTACTGCTTTGCCCTCAGCTTTAGTGACATTCTCAAAGAAGCCCACCAGGTTTAATAAGCAAAATCTACCCTTGACGAAATCAAACTGGGTCAGGTCAAGAGTTTGAAGATCACCTATATCCTTGTTGATAAGGTACATGCTGATTCTTTCCATGGCCTTGCAGATAAGGCTGGTTAGACTTATGGGTAGATAGTTTCCTGGGTCAGTTGATGGACCACCTTTGTGCAAGGGGATTACTGTCGCTATTTTCCCCTTTGTCAGAACAAAACCAGTGCTCAGGCTATGGTTAAAGAGTGTGCCAAGTGTTTCTGCTAGGTCTTGTTTTAGATTGTTTAGTAAGCAACCTGGGATGATATCTGATCCC